>NC_057798.1:582252903-582331492 GCF_018294505.1 Triticum aestivum
GGACACATGCCGGCCAGCCTAAGTGTTCCGGAGCAGTAGCAAGCTACCATGGCTCGGTGGAAACACTAGGAGACATTTCCCCGTAAGAGAGGCTACTAAAGATAAACAACTAGATGGTCAGATCCCACACATACCAAGCATTTCAATAACATACACACAATATGCTCGATATGTGCAAATACAACATGGCATCACAACATGACTCTACGACTCAAGTAATTATTCAATAGGCTCCGAGGAGCGAGATATTACAAACATGGGTCTCATGACCCAACACTCAGAGCATACAAATCAAAGCACATGCGAAAGCTTAACATGTCTGAGTACAGACAACTATAAATGAAAAAGGCTAAGAAGCCTGACTATCTACCAGATCCTGCCGAGGCACAAGATCGTAGCTGAGGTAACAAGCTAAACGTCGAAGTCCACGCGAAACTACTAGTGAGACCGAAGTCTCTCTGCAAACATAAAATGGGCAAACGTGAGTACAAATGTACCCAGCAAGACTTACATCAGATCTATCTACATATGCATCATTATCAACAAGGGGGTGGTGGAGTTTAACTGCCGCAAGCCAGCTTTGACTCGGTGGCTAACCTGAACTACGACTGCAAGTAACTCTTTTGAGGTGGCGCACACGAGTCCACATATTCACCATATCAATACACCACTATGGATCCGCTCCCGTCTCCCTACGAGAACGCCATCCATAGCACTCACGCTTATCTTGCGTATTTTAGAGTATCCACTTTCACTTGTCTATGAACTGTACAAGGGGTCCACGTTTCCATATCCGAGGAATCCGGCTATTCGAATAGATGATGTTAACCCTGCAGGGGTGTACTTCTTCACACACGCTCTCGCCACTTACCGCCCTGTACACGTCATGTACCTCGGCAACCTTCAAGCGGAAACCGGGCGAGGGAGTCGGCCACGACCTGACTAACCGAACAAGTCTCTAGTCCAGGTTTATCGCCTATTCGGGTTCCATCCGCAAGGAGATCCGGCCGGGGTGTCGCTCACGGCCCCAAACGATGTGTGCAGGGTTCCCAAGCCCACCAACCGGGTGCCACTTGGTACACCGTGCCACTGTGCCTAGTCTGTCCCAAGCCCACCTGTACCGGGTGCCACTTGGTAGACTACTAACACTACCTACAAACACCAGAAACTAGTTGCAACTCCTGGACAGAGATCATGTTGATTAATAAGTCGAGAGAGCTTGGAGCGCCCGGAGCCCAATGTGTGGTAGTAACTGATCATGGATCACAAACACAGAACTCAGTTCCTGAGGACGGCTGCAATGAGACAACCCACCATGTACTCCTACATGGCCTCTCACCGCTACCTTTACCAAATCGTGTTCACACACTTAGTTCACTCATAGTAGGACATGTTCACACGCCTCTGATTCATCCCCGATGAATCAGACCTGACTCAACTCTAAGCAGTAGCAGGCATGACAAACAAGCATGAATGAGTAGGCACATCAGGGCTCAAACAACTCCTACTCATGCTAGTGGGTTTCATCTATTTACTGTGGCAATGGCAGGTCATGCAAAGGATAAAGGGGTTCAGCTACCGCAGCAAGTAACAGATGAATCGATGTTGTCCTAATGCAGTAAAAGAGAGCAGGAGCGAGAGAGTAGGATTGTATCGGAATGAACAAGGGGGTTTTGCTTGCCTGGCACTTCTGAAGATAACATTGAGTCTTCATCAGTGTCAACGATCACATCATCGGTATCACATCTATCGAGAGGGGACAAATACCGGCAACACAGAAGGAAACACAATCAATGCAATGCACAATATGATGCATGATCATGACATGGCAAAATGAATGTGTTTTGGGCTAATGCATCTAGCAACAAGTTAAATGGAGTTGGTTTGAACCCTAGGTTCAAATTCAAACTCCACATGTGATTATTTAAATGCTATTAATGTGATTTGTGCTAAACAGCAGCTATAAGTTGTTCTAACATGCATGAAAATGGTACAGATGGATTTCTTGAATTTTTCTGATAATTTTTCATATATAAATTATTTAATTTGGAGTTACGGTTAATTTTCTATGATTTATTGAAGTTTAGGGCATTTTCTGGAATTTCAGAATTAAATTAAATCCAGAAATGATTTAATTGCGTCAGCCTGACGCCAGCATGACGTCAGCGAGTCAACGACCAGGTCCAGGTCAAATCTGACATGCGGGGTCCACACGTCGGCGACACAGGGGCTAATCCCACGTTGACTCGGGCTTTGACCCGCTACGGGGCCCGCTGTCAGTGTCTGTTAGTGTGTTAATGGGGGGGGGATTAGCCGCTAATGACGGTTCACGTCAGAGGCGCCGGCAGTTGGACGACGGCGACGATCAAAGCGGCGGTGGCTCGCCGGAGTTGCGCCAGAGATGACGGATCGACGCGCCAGGGGCACCAGAGGATAGCCCGTGCCCGCGCGCATCTAGGGGAACCAACGGGAGGTGCGGGGGTGGACGGAGTTCGCCGGAGGCGAGGTTGTGGCGGCGGCCGGAGTTCGGGCGTCGATGGAAACGACGACACCGTGCACGGGAGGAGCTATGGTTAGCATCTACGTGTTCTACAAAAGCTCACGAACCCAACGGAGGCACGCACGGGACCAAATGGCCACCGGAGCCTCGTCGGCGATGAGCTTCTGCGGCGGCGTACTGTCGGGGAAGAGGGGCGCGGCGGCTACGGCATGTTAGAGAGAAAACGGAGAGGGGGAGGATGATTAGGAGCTCACGTGGAGTGCAGTGGTGGCCTCGGCGTGTTCGGGGAAGCTCGGACGGCGACGAATCGACGGCGACCATCAGCGGTGGTCGAGGATGAAGACGATGGCGTGGAGGCGAAGCAGAGCTTCCCGGGGGGCTTGGCTCGGCGGGGGAGGAAGAGGGGGTCGGGCAGAGCTTCCTGGGGCGTCGGTGAGGCTTCGGGATGGCTGCGGCCGCGGTAGCGGCGTCGGCGGCGATGAGCTCCGCTCGGTCGCGAGAGGGAGAGAGAGCAGAGGGGAGGAGGGGGTGCAGAGAGAGAGAGGGGCGGTCAGGGGGGTGTCGTGGCTTCACCAGGGCGTCGAGGGGGAAGCGGCAAGCAGGAGGTGGCCGGGACGCGTGCCGGCGTGCTGCGGCCACACACCCTCGTGCCCACTGGCACGAGGTTGAGGATGACTGGCACATGGGCCTGGTGGGCTGGCTTCTCTGCTGGGCCAGGTAAGTAACAGGTACCCCCTCCTTCTCTGTTTCTATTTTAATTGTTGTTTTCTATTTATTTCAATCTGTTTTGATTTAATTCAAGCACTAAACCATTTTTGTTTCTTCCAATAATTTTTGCAGGGACTGAAAGTAATATTCTAGAGCCCCTCACAAAATATCAGAATTATTGAAGCATTAAAAATATATATAACATATATTTGCTCCAACTCAAATACAATATGTGTTAATTCAAAAATCCAGAATGGCCTAGAAATATGTGCATCATTTTTGGCAGAGGTTTTCACCTTTACCAGAAATCATGAACATTTTCAGAGGTCATTTTGGGTTCATTGAAAAAGATTTTATTTTGACCCTAGTTGAATTGATTTAATGCTAGGGTTTGAGCATCCCCATTTCAATTTTAGGCAAAATTTAAACATGATGCAACACATGAGCTAGCCTAGAGCACTACCAGCAGCTAGGGATGTGACAGTACGTAAGATTCGCCAGCGCCTTCAGCGACCTCTCCGACCTCCGGGACGCCGCCCTTGACCTCTCCCTCCTGGAGCTCCTCCCCGACCACCTCACCGGAGCTCGTTCTCTGCCCACCCAAGGTACCGTCTGAATGCTCCTCCTCTATCACTGAATTTGTTCTGAATTAGCAGCAATAGATAGCAATAGTGCAGTTAGTTTGGTGGGGTTGAAACGAGGATTGGGGTCATGGAAGGAACACAAACATGATTAAAATCAGAGAGTTGATTAATTGGTAGCAGTGTGTGAGCTAATTCAGTAGGCAGTTTTGGAACAATCTTTTTGGATAAAGGGTGTTTATAACCTGAACATACACTTGTTCCCCACTCATGGATAGGTGAAATGAAATGATACAGATAGTGTATCTGTAGCCTAGAGATGTGATTACAACATATACACAGTTGAAATTGAAGCAAGTCTTTGATATGAAGTAGAAATAAATAAATAAATGACAGATAGGGTGAAAGAGCTAGGATCGACGGTGACCACCTATCTAGGAATCAAGGCCAAGGTCCAAAACTTTAAAGTGAAAACTACAAATTCACAGTGATGCGTGTGTCCAGTGCAAATGCCACACAAGTCAGATAACGATGTGGATGGGGAATACAAACAAAGGTTAAAATTGCATAGATAAGATAGAGCAGCAACAGGCCAACAACAATAGTGCAGTTAGTATATGGTGAAGTTGAAAGCATGTCAGAATGGGGGGATGGTGATTGAAGGAACACCAACATGATTAAAACCAGAAAGTCAAGTAATTGGCACATGGCAGCAGTGAGCTAAATTAAGTAGGCCATGGATAATACTCCGTCTGGTCTGCATCAAAATATAAGACACTATCATAAGCGTCTTATATTTTGATACACAGAGGGAGTAAAAGGGAGGTTTGTTGGTGCATTCAGACGGTATCTATGCCAACATAACATATATATATACTAGTCTGTTAATACTTGTTTTGAGGGTACTTTTACTTCTTCTTTCCTGAGTTTTATTAGTGTACTTTTACTGTCCTCTATAGGTGACGTGTGAACCGTTGCTTATGCCGATCGACTTACCGACTACCTATTTAATTGGTTTTCTTTTAAATCTTATAGTTCCCGTTGATTATAAATTGGCCGGCCGCGATCAATCAGTTGGTATTGATTTTGTCAGCAGACTTTGAGGTCAGTTTAACCTGTCATTTTTCAACAGTACTCAACTAGTCTAAGTTACTGAGCAAATTTATACACAACAGTCTAAGTTAGCTAGCCGATCGATTCCATGTGGCCAGAGATACAAGATTACTCAACAACATATCCTAGCAGCTAGAGGATGTTCGCGTGCATGACAAGGCTATAGGCATGCCGCATGCACCAACCGTTAATTAGCACAATCTAATCACGTCGTTGTATAACTCCTTTGTTATAGCTCAATTTGGTTCAGCTAGCTGTATCTAGGATTATCCATGCAACGAGTGGTCAAAACCAAGAAACTAAGAAAAACTGCACTTGCCAAACATCTCTATAGTTTTGCTAAAACTGAGAAAAACTGCAGTTTTTAGAAACCAAAGTATTCATTGCCCACACATTGGAATACCGAGGTTTTCAATTACCATGGTTTTGGAAAAACCGTGTTGCCAAACTAGGCCTTAGCAGTTAAGTCTTAACGTGGTTTGCATTCATTTGCAATTACACTTGTTTTTGCCTCCACTTGATGGAGCCAACAGCTTCCGTTTACCTGAAACGAGTCTTCTTGTTTTGCGGTGCTCATTTTTTTCTAAGTGCACTGCAGTACTTGTTCCTTTGTGCACCATAAGTAAAACTAGCTAATTTTATGAAAATGTATCATGTCACTGTCCGTGAGTCTCTCTTTTTAAGTCCACATTCTGTTGGTGGCTCGGTTAACTCCTAGGGTTTTTGCAGTTATGTATAAAAAAACATTTTGATCCGGTATTGCTTGTAGTGGTTTGTCCAAAATGTTGAATGATACTGCTTGGAGATGCATATATTGTTTCACCTCTTCACATGCCAATGTATTTTCCATGTTGTGATGAAGGCCTTTTTTGCCTTGTCCACCCGAGAGGTCCTTGAGTTTGCTGGAATGTCGATTAACTTCCGTTCCAGCAAATTCGGGTACTCCATATGTCCTATTTTCAGCAAAGGTCATGCTGAAATTTTCCGTGAATTTTAGCATGACTTTGCTAAAAATAGGACATATGGGGTACTTGTGACTAATGCATGGGCCGGGGGTACTTGTGACTAATGATGAAAGCTTAGGCTTTTAGGGTGCCTCGGCGTCGAAAAACCCTCAATGATAAAAGCTTAGCTTTTAGGATGCCTCGGTGTCGACAAACCCTAAATGATGAGACCATGATCTTGTTCCTTGACAATAACCAACTTTTTGACCAAACTTTGTTCCTATTTAGAGAGAAACATGGCCAACAACGATGAGGCCGGGGGTTCGGGCGGCAAGGCATTCTAGGAGCTGTCCCAGGAGATGGAGGAACAACCTCACTTGTATGAGGACGCCGCCTTCCCCACCGATCCTGAGACCATTGATGGTACCGCCGAGGATGACCCCACTGATGCCACCACTGATGGTGCCGCCGAGAATGCCACCACTGATGATGGCGGCGCATGCACAGATGGCAGCCAACCGAAGAGGCAACGGAAGGACCGGCGCCCGACTGTGCTTCGCACCCTCAAGGAGGAAGTTACTGAAGTGTAGTCCGAAGGGAATCCAACGGCGCCCGAACGAATAGTCAAGGGGTACTCGCTTCAGCTCGGGTGCATTCTCCGGAGCACCGTCTTGATCAACACCGAGAACCTGAGGCATCCTGACCGAGGGAATTTGTGCAACCTCCTCTTCACGAAGCTGCACGAACGATACAAGTTCCCCGCTGATTTTGAAAACACAAGCCTCAAAGGGAATAAAGTGAACAATGCTGCCCTCACGAAGATGAGCAAGGCCCTGTCTACTTGGAAAAGCAATGTGAAGACAATGATCGAGAAAGGTGAGAGTTATGAGAAGATCAAGGAGAAAAATCCTTCGATCACCGAAGATGACTACAGCGACTTCAAGATCAATTGCTCGAGCACCGCAAACTCCCAATCAAGTCAGTGGGGGAAAGAAATGCGGGAGCTGAACTTAGGGGAACACAAACTCGGTCCCGGCGGTTACAGAGTGGTGGAGCCTATATGGGACAAGGAGGACGCGGAGCGTGCCGAGCAAGGCCTACCGCCCCGCTTCGAGAAATACAACGGTAACAAGCAGACCAGGAACTATGTCAGGGCCCGGTACAAGGAGGACCCGATAACAAAGGAGCTTACCACGGATCCGAAGACCAGGGCGCTTGAGCTTGTTCTGGTAAGGAATACACCCCCGCGTAATTGGCTCCATATGGTTGCATTCTAATTAATGAAGCCAAATTTCTGAATGGTTCACATTCCTTCCGCAGGCGACTGAAAGCAGTAGCGCGGGGTCGACTAAGAGCAACCCTTGGGACACCACTCTAAATAGGGCGTTGAATGTAATGAAGAACAAGGATAAGCTCAGTAAGCCGACGTCAGCTGGTCGTGTGGCCGGCAAAGGCTTGTCCACAAAATGGGGGTCATACTATATCGCTGGTGTGCGGAAGGAGAAAAAGACCAGCTCGGAAAGCCAGGTGCGCGAGGTTCAAGAACTCAAGGCACAGGTGGCGCGGATTCCGGAGATTGTCCAAGAGCAAGTGCAACAACAACTCGGAGCGACGATCACCGCCATTGTGCCTACCTTGATCCAGGGGTTGAGTGCGTGGATTGCGGGCGGCTAACAGGGGCCGCCCCGATTCCTAGCTTCACGGCCAGCAACTCGCAGAATGCGATGGCGGGGCCATTGGTGTCTCCGGCGGAGGCGGCATTGGTGTCTCCGACGCCGGCACGGGAGCTTAATGCACCCGGGTGTACACCGGCCGGCACCTCTGCAGCAAGCGGCCCCTCCGTCAACTGCACGCCCGCCGTTGGCGGTGCCTCGACATTAGCCGAGCTCAAGGCCATCATCACGGTAACTAATTAAGCCTCCCTCGGTCGAGGACTTCATCTCCTTGACTTTGACTGGGCATCCCTGACGCCCTACATGTTTTCGCAGGGCACCGCCGACGTTCCATGCACTCTCCTGCACTTCGTGAACAACGAGTTGGTCGATGTCGCCAAGGGCAAAATCATTCAACCGGGCAACCCCTTGTTCCACGGTACCCAGATGCCACCCAACTTGTTTAGGGTTGAACTGGTTCGGGTGCTGCCAGGCTGCGATGACTTGTTACCTCCGATTCGACCTGTCAGGGCCGACGATGATGACGTGATGACCCTCAGCGCCTGCCTGGGCTGGCCCCTGCTTTGGCTGAAGAGCCAGATTCGTTTGGGGGCGGGGGACACCACCCCAAAGACAACACCGCCAGTCGTGCCGGCGCCAAGTCGGCCCCATGGCAAGACCGCCGCAACGGTGCCGGACATCCCTATGCCACTGGATCCAAACATGCATATGGCACAGAATCAGAACGACGACGACGATGATACATTTGGCAACGTCGATCAGTACTTTGCCGAACATGGGTACGATGGCGACTTCATGGGGCCTCCTTCTCAAGAACCCAACCCAACAAAAGACGTGCGCGATCTAGCTGGTACCGCAGAGAAGCCAAGTTGCAACAGGCGTCGTCTGCCGTTCAGCTCTCAGGAGACGCCTCCAGCTGCCGACTTCACCGAGCCTCAGATAGGCAAGGTGCGAAATATTATCACCCCAAACACACTCAAGAAGGCGGTCTGTGAGCAGAACTCAGTCCCATTACAGGAGAAGAAGAAGGCACGCAAAAGAAAGACTAACAAGGGTGTGAGCCAGCCGACACCGAGTACGATCCGTGCTCGGGACGGGCCACCTTCACCTAAGGATATCTCAAGGAGGGTGCATGTGGCGGGTAGGGCGATGCTACCGACAAATATGCTCAATGCTGCAACCGGTGCTATGTGGAGTCTGCATGACAGTGTTCTTTCTTTGGAGAAGCGGCGTCTCAGAGAGAAGGATGTGGCATACCCGGTTTTCGCGGCCAAGGTGCCAGAGGGCAAGGGCTTTGTGGATAACTCCATCGGGCGTACGACCGTTCTGCAGTTTTATGACATCCACGCTATGATGAACCTTCATCCGCTGAACTACACCTTCGTTCGGCTATTTTCGCTGAGTATGGAGATGCGGATCATTCGCGACAAGACCCCGGACATCGTGATAGTCGACCCCTTCTACATGCGTGCCAAGATCTTGGGCAGCGCTGGGGACTGGCAAGTCGCGAGTTCTTACCTCGAAGGCGTCATTCTGGAAAACCAAGATAAGGATAACTTCCTCGTGCCTTACTTTCCTTAGTAAGTCCTCCCCTCAACCGGCCCGTAACATATGAATTCTTAGATTTCGATCGTTTTTCTTTTAACATTCCGTGTTTTCTGCAGTGACACACATTGCATGCTCATCCTCCTAAGCCCCAAATATTCCATGGCCACGTATTTCGACCCGGACCGTCAGTCGAACGTACACTACACAAATGTCAAGAAGGTTCTTGATGATGTTCTCCCTGGCTATGCCAAATCTGGAGGCACCTTCACCAGGCCTATTCGTAAGTACGGCAAGCACGTGTTCTCCCACAATACGATGTTCTGCTGCATCAAGCAGCTGCCTGCCGGTCAGAAGGGTGCCTACTATGCCATCCATCACATGCGGGCGATCGTACGGGACCATCATCAACTTCTGCTACCGAGTAAACTCAAAGATTGGGCCGCGAGCGTGTCGGCAATCCAGGACGCGGACATCAGACAAGAATTCTTTCGCATCCAGTCGGAGTTTGCGGAAATCATCCATCAAGATGACCTTCGTACCTTGGGGCAGTTCTACCTCAGAAATCAACCGTCCAACAGTGACATCGACACAATGCTACAAATGCAGGCTGACAACGCCCGTTCTTTCATGACTCCCACGATAGACGGCGGCTTGATCCACGCTCCGGTCCCTTGAGTCGAGTCGAAAGCAGTGATGTTGTGTCTAGTTCTGAAACATCGATTGGCTCATGTTGTAATTAAACTTTAATGAACTTGTAGTATGTCTCTTTGGTTTCGAGAGTCGTTCAACTTAGATGTAATCGATGCTATTAATGTCTTGCTTTTCTCTTCCGATCGTTCTGTTGCATACTTATATATTACTTATGTATTGTCTGTGAATTAGAACTTGTTGTGTCTAGTGCATAGCGATGCCGTCGTATGTCATGTACAAGGGTAAGGTTCCTGGAGTCTACGACGACTGGGAGGAGTGTCGGAGACAGGTTCACCGATTCAGCGGTAACAGTTACAAAGGGTACACCACTAGGGCCGATGCCGAATCTAGATACGCCAGCTATCTAGCGGGAGAGGGGAGGGAGCGTTGGAGGAACCGGATGAAGACGAGTTTCATCGTGATGATGCTCATCGTGATGACCGCAGCTCTCTTCTATGTGATGGTAGTTTAGATGATCGATATCGACTTGTAATGTGAAGACAAACTCGCTACTCGCGGTCTTGAGACTTGTAATATAATGTTCTATCTTTGTTCTGTCTTTTCAATTCGGAGACTAATATGATGAATTGTATTCAGAGACTAATATGATGAATTGTATTCAGAGAATAATCTTCTATTTTATTCGATGAATCTGTTGTTGATGTGTGCTGTCTATATTTTGTCCAATTATAAATTTTGTAACCTGTGCAAAAAACTGAAAATTAAAAAAAAAAACTAATATTCATACTAATGGCGCATCACATCACAGTGCGCCATTAGTATGCCAAAGGATACTAATGGCGCATCATTAAACAGTGCGCCATTAGTATGCCGAAGTTACTAATGGCGCATCTTGTTGTTGTGCGCCATTAGTATGCCAAAGCACCTGGGTATACATGGCCCCCTGGGAGGCATACTAATGGCGCACTGTTGTATATACTAATGGCGCATCCAGTGGTGCGCCATTATTATACCAGATACTAATGGCGCACCAGTGGTGCGCCATTAGTAAAATATACTAATGGTGTGGCACTAATGGCGCACCACTAATGCGCCATTAATGGCCAAATTAGGTGCACCATTAGTAGGCCTTTTCCTAGTAGTGTTAGGACATATGTGGAAATGAGATAATGGTTGAGGGTTCTGGAGCATATCACTAAGCATTTTGAGCAAGCAAGCCATTAAGCAACACCTCATCCCCTTTTAATATTATTGGCTTTCCTATGGACTCAATGTGATCTTGGATCACTAAAATAAAATGTAGAGTCTTGAGCTTGTTGCCAATATGTGTCCTTAGCATTTTGAAGGGGTTCCACATGCTCTTGTCAATGCTAATCCAATGGTGAACTCATATGAAATATACTAGATGAAAATATTAGTCCAACAAGAGATATGTTGTCATTAATTACCAAAATCGCCCAGGGAGCACTTGTGCTTTCTGTCTCCCCCTTTTTGGTAATTGATGACAACATACATCAAAGCTTTAGGTAAAGATATGTAGAAATTAGCAAGTAAATCTTTGGAAGGAGATACAACATGCATTAGCTCCCCCTACATGTATGCAATCATGTGAAGATAGATCATAAGAGTATGAGAATGCATAAACATGACAGAGCAAGCAATGAGTTACATGTTTCTTGGCTATATGCATCAGAGAAAATGGTGTAGATACTGGAAATATACCTTCATGTTCATGAGACTCTCTTGCAAACAATATATACCACAACAAGAGATCTTCATGCACATGAGTGTGATGCATATACTTACCTTGTGGTCTTGAACTAGCTTTGGAAGAGATGTACCTTGGTAAACAAGGTTAGATAACACAAGAACATCTACTATAAAGAGCAAGAACAGGAGATCACAAGAGTACCAAGATTTCGATGATATGTAGAGTGTGAGAACTAGGTACTCTATTTGGATATAGACATGTCCCCAAGGATAAAGATATGCAACGAATTCAAATGATTTTCTTCCCTTAGGACTAAGCTCTCTCTCTCCCTGAATATGATATTGGATAATGGGAGAAGATAGGGAAAGAAAATCAGAGCAAGATAAAATCATAATATATACTATCATGTCTTTGCCCTCTTGGAGACATGAGACAACTTTCCTCTTAAGAATAAGAAGCTTTAGGAGTGCATTCTCTCTTATGTGATAAGCTTTGATGTGCTCTGTCTCCCCCTTTGACATCAATTTCCAAGAAGGGACTTTTGGAGCATGCGAGTCAAGTAGGTTTGGTCCTTGAGTCACATTACAAAGCAACATGTAATAGGATGCTGGTAGAGGTCAAGTATTATTGAGTGGAGCTGGAATAGATATGCAGGATGCAAGTGACACAGTTTTTATCTAAGTATTGAAATCGGTAGCATCGAGTTATTACTTTCGATAGCACCGAGATGGTTCGGTTTAGCCGAAGTAAACAAACCGATGAGGCGGAGTTCAACCCAGAGAGAAAATGCTTGTCACCTCAGCTCACTTAGACAAGTAAGATCTCACAAGGATTTGCAGGGAATTAGATGCAGGGAATGCAGAACAAAGCCGAGAAAAGAAAAAAGTCCAGATGAATTATTTTTTTGAAAGGGGAACGAGCATGCAAGAGACAAATGCAAGAGCACAGAGAAACAACAGAGAACTTCATCTAGAATTGGTCAGCGACAAAGTCACCTATGTTAGAGTATATTGACTTAGGAGTCAAGTGAGGACACTTGATCATAGGTCATACTCATCGATTAAGCTCAAAATGGGGTTGCCATTTTCTGTTTAAGCATTTTGATGTATTCACATCTTGTTGAGTTGCCTCGACCCATGTCTTGGAGTAAAGCTTCTCTAAGCTGGAATGACATACCTTTGGTGGTGGTCTTGAACTTGGTCATGTAGTTGAACTTGTGTAGGATGCTCAAGGTTGATGTAGCTCATCAAGAGTTGGGATAACCACTTGTAATTGAGTTCTTCTACCTACATGGGTTAGTCTTGCAAGGAAGAGCACTTGTGTATTCAAAATGAAAATCATGAAATTTGACATAAAGAAATTGTCAAAGGATATATTGAAAGGATTCATGCTTCCTTGTTTTCAACCACCATATTGTAGAAACTTGGAGATGTAGAGATTGCTTATAATGTGATTGAGTTGCGATCTCATAGAGTTGAGCTCATCCAAGTACCTACAAGGGTTAGATAGCATGCAAGTGTACAAGTATATCCAAGACACATGATCACCATCATAAGAGAAATATTAAGGATTAGTCATAGTAAGGCTCATGCCTTGCATGCATCCACATGGATTCTCTACTCCAAGTTTGAGGCATCAATGATATTCAATTCACTCAAATGGCAAAACACTTTCTCATGAAGTGGTTTGGTGCATATATCCGCCAATTGCTTATCAGTACGAACACGCTTAAGTTTGATATCTCCCTTAGTAACATGATCTCGAATGAAATGATAACAAACTTCAATATGCATAGTTCGAGAATGGTGCACAAGATTATGAGCAATTTTAATAGAAATCTCATTGTCACAAAGCAATGGAACATTTTTAACATATATCCCATACTCTTTAAGAGTTTGGGTCATCCAAAGTAATTGAGCACAACATGAACCAGCGGCAATGTATTCCGCTTCAGCGGTGGATAAGGATACCGAGTTCTGTTTCTTGGAGGACCAAGACACAAGAGATCTACCAAGAAATTGACAAGTACCCAAAATGGACTTTCTATCAACCTTTTCACCAGCATAGTACGAATCAGAGTAGCCAACAAAATTAAAAGAGGACCTCTTAGGATACCAAATGCCAAAATTTGGAGTATGAATTAAGTATCTCACTATCCTTTTCACAGCCTTAAGATGACATTCTTTGGGGGCCGCTTGATATCGTGCACACAGGCACACACTTAGCATGATATCAGGATGGGAGGCACATAGATATAACAATGAACCAATCATAGAGCGGTAAACCTTTTGGTCAATCAGTTTGCCATCCTTTGTGAAGTCAAGATGTCCACTAGTAGGCATGGGGGTATTCATACCTTTGCATTCTTGCATGTTGAACTTCTTGAATAAGTCCTTGGTGTACTTTGTTTCAGAGACAAAGGTTCCCTCCTTAGTTTGCTTGATTTTCAAACCAAGAAAGAACTTGAGTTCACTCATCATAGACATCTCAAACTTCTCTGACATTAGCTTTCCAAACTTTTCACTAAAATGAGGGTTAGTTGAACCAAATATGATATCAACAACATAAATTTGGCACACAAATAATTATCCATTAACCCTTTTAGTAAAGAGTGTAGAATCAATTTTACCAATTTCAAACCCTTTTTCAAGAAGAAACTTAGTCAAGCATTTATACCAAGCTCTAGGAGCTTGCTTAAGACCATAAAGAGCTTTGTGAAGTTTATAAACATGGTCGGGTTTCTTAGGATTAACAAAGCCAGGAGGTTGTTTATCATAAACTTCCTCCTCAATTTCACCATTAAGAAAAGCACTTTTGATGTCCATTTGATATAAGGTAATGTCATGATGATTGGCATAAGGAAGTAAGATGCGAATGGACTCAAGTCTAGCAACGGGGACATACGTCTCACCACAGTCCATACGTTCGACTTGAGTGTAGCCTTGAGCAACGAGACGAGCATTGTTGTATACAACTTTTCCATCTTCATCTTGCTTGTTCCGAAACACCCATTTGGTTCCAATAACATTGTGCTTCTCATTGGGCTTTTAAACCAATGTCCACATTTGGTTCCTCTCAAAGTTGTGTAGCTCTTCGTGCATGGCATTTATCCAATCTGGATCTCCCAATGCTTCTTCAACCTTCATAGGTTCAATCCTAGAAATGAATGAGTAATGTTCACAAAAATTAGCAAAACGAGTTTTAGAGCGAGTAATTCTCCCGGTTTGAATGTCATCAAAGACTTGTTCGACGGGATGATCTCTTGACACTCTTGCTCGAACTCGTGAGAGCTTTTGTTTGGGTCAGGGTGGAACATCCTCTTCATTGTCTTTTTCTTCCTCTTGTCTTTGTTCGTTGTTGTTGGCGTTGTTGTTCTCCCATGGAGGTGGACAATGAGGGAATCGAGGTTCATCTTGTTATACATCCTCGTTCTCATCGTCTTGACGTGTCCCACTCGTGGATGCCTCCAAGTCAACTTGTGGTTCACCTTGGCATGAAGTTGAGGCTTCCACTTGGACGGACGAGGTACTCTCCTTCACCTCCGTTGGGCGAATCTTGCCAATAGACAAGTCTTGGATTGCTTCCAAATGATCTTTGTCACCTACATCAATTGGCAGTTGCTCTACTTGCGAGCCGTTAGATTCATCAAACTTCACATCTACCGTCTCTTCAACCTTTCGGGTGAAATTATTGTAGACATGGTAAGTGTGAGAGTTTGAGCCATAACCGAGTGGGAAACCTTCATGAGATTTAGGAGCAAATTCTGAACGATGATCCTTATCAAGAACATAGCACTTTGAGACGAATACCCGAAAGTATCCAACTTGGGGTTTGTTACAGGTAACAAGCGTGTATGCCTTCTTGCCGAGTAGCTTGTGAAGATATAGACGATTCATTGCATGACTAGTTGTATCAACCGCTTCTGCCCAAAAGTGTTTTGGCGTCTTGTACTCATCCAGCATCATTGTCGCCATTTCGATGAGCGTACGGTTCTTCCTCTCAACAACTCCATTTTGTTGAGGTGTGTATGTAGAAGAGAACTCATGTGAAATCCCTTCTTCGTCAAGAAAGGTGTCCACATTGGCGTTGTTGAACTCTGTTCCATTGTCGCCGTGAACCTGCTTGATCTTCACTTCTAATTGATTTTGTGCTTTCCTAGAAAAGTTTTTGAAGATCTTTTGGACATGTGATTTATCATCAAGAAAGAACACCCATGTAAATCTTGAAAAATCATCAACAATGACCAATCCAAACGAGTTACGACCGAGACTCTTGTAGGCATTGGGACCGAAAAGATCCATGTGAAGTAGCTCGAGCGGTCTCCTTGTGGTCATGATGTTCTTCACGGGGTGGCTTCCTCCACCCTGTTTTCCTGTTTGGCAAGCACTGCAAAGTCTATCCTTGTCAAATATGACATCTTTAACACCAAGGATATGATCACCTTTAATAATCTTGTCAAGATTTTGCATGCCCACATGACCTAACCGTCTATACCACAACCAGCCTTTAGAGGATTTACCAATTAAGCAAGTTCTAGGTTGAGCCTTTTTAGTGAAATCAACAATATATAGATCACCTCTACGTATGCTGGTAAAGACCATTTTATGATTGTCTCTTCGAAACACTTGGTGATACGTCTCCAACGTATCTATAATTTTTGACTATTCCGTGTAGTTTTATTATCAATCTTGGATGTTTTATAATCATTATATAGTCATTTTATATCATTTTTTGGTACTAACCTATTGACATAGTGCCAAGTGCCAGTTGATGTTTTCTGCATGTTTTTTACATCGTAGGAAATCAATATCAGAAGGAGTCCAAATGCCACGCCAATTTACGATGATTTTTATGGGCCAAAAGGAACACAACGGGCCCTGGTTGCACCTGGGGGTGTCCCGAGGAGGGGACAACCCACCAGGGCGCGCCAGGAGGCCCAGTCACGCCCAGGTGAGTTGTGCCCACCTCGGGTGCCCCCTGGAACGACTCTTTTCTCTATAAATACCCTAATATTCCAGAAACCCTAGGGGAGTCGACGAAATTTTCATCCAGCCACCGCAGAGTCCAGAACCACGAGATCCAATCTAGACACCATCACAGAGGGGTTCACCACTTCCATTGGTGCCTCTCCAATGATGCGTGAGTATTTCATTGTAGACCTTCGGGTCCATAGTTAGTATCTAGATGGCTTCCTCTCTCTCTCTCTTCATAGCCGATAGGTCTGGCGCCAATTCTAAACAACTATCGATATCTCATGGTGGTCAACAATTTATGTTTTCTCCTGCAGAAAACGGGTCTGGTTTGAACCTCACCGTATTTTCTACGATTGGCAACAACTGCCTTGTACAAGGGGAAAAGAAATACCTATACCATTCTAAGGTTTAAACAAGGTTTTGATCGTTGTCTCTCTACTATAGGTAAGTCACTCAGGTTTACCATCCCATATAGCAAGGCGAATAATAAGAGTAAGTCGGCATGGTGATCAATCCATCCCGCACCCAAATCATTACCTTGTACATGGTTTAGCGAATCTCGCATTCTAACACTCGGTCATCCTCACAAGCATTGCAGAATTTCTCTTGTCGACGAAACAAGTTCGGAAAAATCCATTGATTCTGCAGGCCAAACAAACATCTATCGTTCCTTAACAACTCTCTGGTTTTGCGTAAACTCCTATAGAATCGTCGGTTGATCAAATCGTAGTCTATTCCCAAAATTTCTTTCTCTAGTGGGTACTTGATCCTTATTAATTCCTGGGCCTGTGGGTTATGAGCCCACTTCAACACTTGTACCACTTTCACTCATCCTTGGAGTTACAATTGCTCCATTTCCCAACATTACACCACTTTAAATCCAATAACATTTCATTTCTTAATACCATCATATCAAAGATAAAACTTCAACTCATTTTTTTTCCAAACTCCAACCTGTGGGACACATTTCCATTTCCATTGGTCTAGTGTTCTTCATAGGGTACTATCACCCTTAAAATGAAATTCTCAAATCCATCCATAGACCATATTTCTCATATCCTCGAAAATGGTCAAAATCCGTGTTCATAGAGTAACAACTCATACAATTAAACATATGAAAACATGTCACCTTAACTTTATTGATTTCATGAATCCATTACAAACTCTGAGCACCCATTACATAACTCAACTTATTGTAATCATGAAAAGAAAAATTGGTTTCTACCACTCTTATTATCCATATCAAAATTCCAACTACTCAACTCCAGCTTCCTTCTTGTAGGAACATTTAGTAGCATAAGGTCCTGCTTCCTTGCAATGAAAACACATAACTTTCGATAAGTCTTTGGGCTTCTTGTGATTATGCGTGCTCCTTGGATTCTTGGCTTCTTTTCTGGACATTTACTAGCGTAATGACCTAAATCCTTGCACCTGTAACAAGTGATATGACTCAAGTCCTTCTCTGCAAAAATTGTGTTGTTCTCGGGTTGCCTTCTTTTTCTCTTCCTGGATTTCTCTGTAATGATCAGAGTTTCTATTTCCCGGGGATCAAACTTCACTACTGCTCTCGGGAAATATCCTAGATACTCTTTTATTCCCTTGGGGCAGTACTGCGAAAAATGTCCTTCTTCTCCACATGAATAGCAGGCAGTGGAGTAAAATCTGTTGAGGCCTTCTCCATCAGGGTCTTCAACACATTCCTTCATCACAGGTTCTTTCATAACTTCTCGGAGGGCTTATTTCATTCCTTCTTCCTGCTCCTGAATAGTTTGTTGCACCATGGGGTAAATGTGACACTAGGTCGGGTAGTGGGTGGTTCCTTCACACAAGAAACAAGTCACCTGACTAGTTGGGCATTCCTCAGCTGGGTGTTTCTCCTCACAATGAGGGCATCCATCCTTGTGTTCCTCCTGGGTGTGTCCTATTTCTCCGCAAATCTTGCAGGCACAAGGTTTATTTCTTGGTGTATCATGGTGCTTCCGGGTAAGACGTGATCTCAACAGGGTCTTCTTGAATTCCTCCCAAGTTCTTGCTCCATTAAATCCTTGTATGGCTTGATGCATTTTCCACCAGGTTGCAGCACTTTCTGTAAAGCACTAAAGAGCGTATTGAACCTCATACTTCCTTGGAATCAAATTGCTCCCGAAGTGATTTTCCATGTTCTGAATCCATAGCTCTGCCTCCGGCTGAGTCTTCGGTTCAGAGAATATCAGTCCAACTTCATTCATCATCTATGGGGTTCAAAAGTTTTGGGATGAGATATGAGAGAGGCGGGGAGGGATATACACACAATACAAACAATAGTTTTTGAAGAAACAAGTTTTACTTTGTGGCTGTCGGAAAACATCAAACAAATGACAGCTCACAAATCGTTGTATCTAACGTAAGTGTGTAACAGGGGTTTGGTCTTCTAAAGGTCAAATCTCTTCAGATCCTTCAAGTTTTCGGAGTCTTCAACTGTTGTAGCTTCTAATACATGGTGAAATCCTCTTTACTCTGAAAGGGTCATCAATTCCTTCTTGGAGCGTCTTCAGTTGATCTTCCATATGGTCAAAAGGGAAAGGTGTATATTCTAACTATTTGAGGTGAGAGTGTTTATTTGATAAAATCAGAAAAGATGAGGAGTAAGAGTCTTTTTGAAAATAAAGTTTTTGAGAAATCCTGTCCAAGGGCTTTCCGATTTCTAGGGTCACGTCCTACAGTCAACATGTGCTCTGATACCATTTCTATAGCGACCCGACCTCAGACGGTCAAGCCTCTGTGTTACTGTGCCATCCCTGGATCAGTATGCTGGCACACACAGTACATCAATGTATATATCAAAGTGCAATCACATGTATAAATGATATATACCTCATAATACTCAGCGGAAACAATCAAACGGGTGTGGAGTCCCATCAACGCCATCGGCAGGTTGAGTGTAGACCGTAACCCTGTATCGAAATTCTTACTCGTCGAGGAAATATCTGCAACATGATACGTTGCAGCCGTGTAGGTCAGTACATTGAATGTACCGGCAAGATCACAATAAAAAAACAGATGATAAAACTATACTATATGCATTATGGCTTTGTGGCTCTGTATCTGAATTTTGTTTGCGTAAAAGCTGATTTATTTTCCCTACATCAAAGGAATAAAGTGAAGTCTGTACTATGGAGTTTTCTATCATGACATGGTTCCGCCAACCGATGTCTCATAGCCCAAAATCATCATAAGGTTGCCCACAATTAAGTTATCAGTCCGGTGTTGAGAGTTCTGAGATAGATCCAAGTCCAGAGGCTCAAATTGTCCGTAACCGGGGACACGGCTAATCGATTAGGTTTAAACCCTCTGCAGAGGTTTGTACACTTTACCCGCAAGATTCGATCCCTCTCTTTACGTTCTCGCACTTCAGGGTGTTTGAGAACAAGATGACCGAAACATGGTCTTCCAAAGAGTTCCTCTGACCACTGTCCGGTACTCATCCATCCTACCGTAGTTCTACATCTGCTAGTACCGTCCCAGCCAGAGTCACAACTAAGGTCAACCAAGCCAGAGCCCATAATGACTTGCGGTTGCACAGGTAAGCTTCCGGGCGTGAAGTATTCTTCCGTCTCTTTGAGTCTGGGTGAAGCTTTCCGCAAGATGTCATGGCGCTTCTCCATGCATCCCGGCCAACCACTGGGTTTCTCCAGGGTGCCCGTCAACCGTCCTTCACCCAGTAGTGTGTATTGAATTCTTGTCTCGAGTCTTGAAGTCTTGAGGCCTTGAAAATGCAGTCCTTGCAGATGCCATCATGGAGTTGTCGTCATTGACGTAGAGTCCTCCTTCTTCACACCACTCTCGAGCACTCATACCAAACCCCGTCTACTATAGCGTAGCATTAAAATAAATAACGTCCCGGGCTTGGTAACAGGGTGATGGGTTCCTACCTCATGCATACTAATCAACTACAAGAATTCAATATCACTACTGGAGGGATTGTTGCGAAGATGACACTAAATGCAATAAAACATAGGTATGAAAGCATGGTCAAAGTGAACTTGCCTGGTAATACTTGATGAAGATAACAACGCTGTCAGAAAATGACTTGGTAGAACTAATCGTCACTCCGTTTAAAATCTATATAGTCAAACATAGCATTCACATAAGCAACATCCTAGCAAACAATTTTAGCACTCGAAATAAAAATCAAAACAGCAAGGAAAATCGATAATAAAACTCAAACAAAAATCAAAAGAAACTTCAAATAAAACTACAAAGAAAAACTACTAACGAAGATCTATGACTTTGCTACAAACATCTAATATAGTTTTGCCGTAAGTAAAAATTTAACAACAATTAAAATACTAAACTAATAAATTAACAGAAAATAAAATGTAAAATAACTAATTTAACAGAAAGTATTTTTTTTCCATAAAATTTTATTTGCAAAAAGAAACAAATAAAAAGCTTTTATAAAACACTAACTATGACCTAAACAAGTTTTCATACAAAACTAAGAAAAAAAAATTTAAAATAAAAACAAAATTTTCTTTTGTTGACTAACAGAAACAAAACTAAATTTTTCAAGAGTGAAAAAAAAAATAATTTGAAACTAATAAAAACAATAAAGAAAAGACTAAACCAAAACTATAACTAAAACAGTACTGTTTTGCTAAAAACCTAATTTAAATTAACCTGAAAATAAAATACTAAATACTACTGGATAAACAAAGGTCCTAGAGACCAGGAGCAAAAAGAATCGGTCGAAAATAATATTCCTAACTCAAAATATCTCAAATCTAGTGATTTGAGAAAATTCATACAAACACAAATTTAAACTGCTCAAATATGAAATACAATTGAACTAACAGAAACTTCATAAAATTTGTGATCCAAGGCAGTTGGAATCACTCAAAAATACCTCGTAGATAATTAACTATGGATTTTACAAGATTGAAACTATTCTGAAAAAAAACAGAACGAAAAAAAAGTAGGTCGGGATTTACTGTAGCAGTTCCGATGATGGGGTTCTGGTGGAGCTCCGGTGACGTCCTCCGGTGGCCCTCTGGCGTCGGGGAAGGGACGGTAGGGTCGGTGGGTGGCTAGGATGGCCGGAGGTGGTGGGGCGGGGCGGCAATGGCGGCGGTGGTCCGGCGAACTCCGGCGAGGTGGCGCAGCGACGTGGGGTGAGGAGAGGAGAGGAGAGGTGTTGATTTGATGTGCTAGAGGGGGGGTGCTTGGGTATTTATATTGGGGAAGGGAGGGTTTTGCTTGGGGTAGGGGACAAGAAATAGATTAGGATTAGGAAACAAAAGGGAAAAGATCTAGAAACAAATCGGAATAAACGAAACGGGATCAAATCCTACTAGTATTAGGAAAAAGGAAAAGGAGCGGCTCCCTGGCTCCCTTGGTGCGGCGCGTGTGATGGCCTTGTGGCTGGCCGGTGGTTTTGGCGGCTTGGGCCTTTGGCCCAAGGCGCTGCGGTATTTTTTTTTAAACAAAAATTTCAGAGAACTAAACAAAAATGACTAAAACTTTTATATAAGCATATAATATACCAAAATTTGCAGAAAAAGATTTTCTACAACATGAACATTATTTTAGCTTCAAATAAAATTCACAAAAATTCTAATAATTCACACAGTGTTACTGGTCCAATAAAATCCAATAAAATCATTTTTAAAATACCAAAATGACTTCAAATTAATTTCTCTCCAATTTTCTGATGTAGGGAATCATGTTACCCTATTTTCCATATATTTTGTTTTTGGAGAAAAATAATTTGAATAAAACTCAAATAACTCCAAATTGAAAATAAATTCAAAAGAACTTTGAATTTAATTCTTTGAAACTCCCAACTCATATTTCATATAATTTGAAGAAGTCATTTTATCTTCGCTCGTGAAAATCACTGAGTTGCATGAAGTTTATGAATTAGAAAATATTTCCAAATGAAATTCAAATATTTTCAACACCCCTTTTTCATTTAAATGGAAGAAGTCATGTTATCCTCTCTCCAGGGTTTTGTGATGAGAAATATTTGAATTCACGGAGATCAGAAAGCAAAAATGAAAGTTTGGGAAAGTCCTTTTATTCCCTCTCATTTAACTTTCAAAAAGTTTCAAATTTCACTCAATCAATCACACAACAATTCAAACAAACAAACAAATCTATCTATTTATTATAACATTCCAAAATTTAGAATTTTGGGATGTTACAAATCTACCACCCTTAAAATGAATCTCGTCCTCGAGATTCGGAGAGGCTAGCAAGAAATAGGTTAGGGTTTGGGGGTCTTCAAAAATCCATCGATCATCTCCGGGGTCTCGGGTGCTACCACCCTTAGAAGCATCGTTACAATTCCATCAAAACTCATATACTCCATCCTTATCGTTGACAGTGTTGGTCTTCTCAGATTGTAAGGATAAATCCTTCTCTGGGCTCTTTCGGTAGTGGCATAAGCTTTTCCTCAATTCTTTTGTCCTTTCATCTTGGTAAGGTTATTCCGAGATTGGGTCTTCATAGCCGATAGGTCTGGCGCCAATTCTAAACAACTATCGATATCTCATGGTGGTCAACGATTTATGGTTTCTCCTGCAGAAAACGGGTCTGGTTTGAACCTCACCGTATTTTCTACGGTTGGCAACAACTGCCTTGTACAAGGGGAAAAGAAATACCTATACCATTCTAAGGTTTAAACAAGGTTTTGATCGTTGTCTCTCTACTATAGGTAAGTCACTCAGGTTTACCATCCCATATAGCAAGGCGAATAATAAGAGTAAGTCGGCATGGTGATCAATCCATCCCGCACCCAAATCATTACCTTGTACATGGTTTAGCGAATCTCGCATTCTAACACTCGGTCATCCTCACAAGCATTGCAGAATTTCTCTTGTCGACGAAACAAGTTCGGAAAAATCCATTGATTCTGCAGGCCAAACAAACATCTATCATTCCTTAACAACTCTCTGGTTTTGCGTAAACTCCTATAGAATCGTCGGTTGATCAAATCGTAGTCTATTCCCAAAATTTCTTTCTCTAGTGGGTACTTGATCCTTATTAATTCCTGGGCCTGTGGGTTATGAGCCCACTTCAACACTTGTACCACTTTCACTCATCCTTGGAGTTACAATTGCTCCATTTTCCAACATTACACCACTTTAAATCCAATAACATTTCATTTCTTAATACCATCATATCAAAGATAAAACTTCAACTCATTTTTTTTTTCAAACTCCAACCTGTGGGACACATTTCCATTTCCATTGGTCTAGTGTTCTTCATAGGGTACTATCACCCTTAAAATGAAATTCACAAATCCATCCATAGACCATATTTCTCATATCCTCGAAAATGGTCAAAATCCGTGTTCATAGAGTAACAACTCATACAATTAAACATATGAAAACATGTCACCTTAACTTTATTGATTTCATGAATCCATTACAAACTCTGAGCACCCATTACATAACTCAACTTATTGTAATCATGAAAAGAAAAATTGGTTTCTACCCCTCTTATTATCCATATCAAAATTCCAACTACTCAACTCCAGCTTCCTTCTTGTAGGAACATTTAGTAGCATAATGTCCTGCTTCCTTGCAATGAAAACACATAACTTTCGATAAGTCTTTGGGCTTCTTGTGATTATGCGTGCTCCTTGGATTCTTGGCTTCTTTTCTGGACATTTACTAGCGTAATGACCTAAATCCTTGCACCTGTAACAAGTGATATGACTCAAGTCCTTCTCTGCAAAAATTGTGTTGTTCTCGGGTTGCCTTCTTTTTCTCTTCCTGGATTTCTCTGTAATGATCAGAGTTTCTATTTCCCGAGGATCAAACTTCACTACTGCTCTCAGGAAATATCCCAGATACTCTTTTATTCCCTTGGGGCAGTACTGCGAAAAATGTCCTTCTTCTCCACATGAATAGCAGGCAGTGGAGTAAAATCTGTTGAGGCCTTCTCCATCAGGGTCTTCAACACATTCCTTCATCACAGGTTCTTTCATAACTTCTCGGAGGGCTTCTTTCATTCCTTCTTCCTGCTCCTGAATAGTTTGTTGCACCATGGGGTAAATGTGACACTAGGTCGGGTAGTGGGTGGTTCCTTCACACAAGAAACAAGTCACCTGACTAGTTGGGCATTCCTCAGCTGGGTGTTTCTCCTCACAATGAGGGCATCCATCCTTGTGTTCCTCCTGGGTGTGTCCTATTTCTCCGCAAATCTTGCAGGCACAAGGTTTATTTCTTGGTGTATCATGGTGCTTCCGGGTAAGACGTGATCTCAACAGGGTCTTCTTGAATTCCTCCCAAGTTCTTGCTCCATTAAATCCTTGTATGGCTTGATGCATTTTCCACCAGGTTGCAGCACTTTCTGTAAAGCACTGAAGAGCGTATTGAACCTCATACTTCCTTGGAATCAAATTGCTCCCGAAGTGATTTTCCATGTTCTGAATCCATAGCTCTGCCTCCGGCTGAGTCTTCGGTTCAGAGAATATCAGTCCAACTTCATTCATCATCTATGGGGTTCAAAAGTTTTGGGATGAGATATGAGAGAGGCGGGGAGGGATATACACACAATACAAACAATAGTTTTTGAAGAAACAAGTTTTACTTTGTGGCTGTCGGAAAACATCAAACAAATGACAGCTCACAAATCGTTGTATCTAACGTAAGTGTGTAACAGGGGTTTGGTCTTCTAAAGGTCAAATCTCTTCAGATCCTTCAAGTTTTCGGAGTCTTCAACTGTTGTAGCTTCTAATACATGGTGAAATCCTCTTTACTCTGAAAGGGTCATCAATTCCTTCTTGGAGCGTCTTCAGTTGATCTTCCGTATGGTCAAAAGGGAAAGGTGTATATTCTAACTATTTGAGGTGAGAGTGTTTATTTGATAAAATCAGAAAAGATGAGGAGTAAGAGTCTTTTTGAAAATAAAGTTTTTGAGAAATCCTGTCCAAGGGCTTTCCGATTTCTAGGGTCACGTCCTACAGTCAACATGTGCTCTGATACCATTTCTATAGCGACCCGACCTCAGACGGTCAAGCCTCTGTGTTACTGTGCCATCCCTGGATCAGTATGCTGGCACACACAGTACATCAATGTATATATCAAAGTGCAATCACATGTAATAAAATGATATATACCTCATAATACTCAGCGGAAACAATCAAACGGGTGTGGAGTCCCATCAACGCCATCGGCAGGTTGAGTGTAGACCGTAACCCTGTATCGAAATTCTTACTCGTCGAGGAAATATCTGCAACATGATACGTTGCAGCCGTGTAGGTCAGTACATTGAATGTACCGGCAAGATCACAATAAAAAAAATAGATGATAAAACTATACTATATGCATTATGGCTTTGTGGCTCTGTATCTGAATTTTGTTTGCGTAAAAGCTGATTTGTTTTCCCTACATCAAAGGAATAAATGAAGTCTGTACTATGGAGTTTTCTATCATGACATGGTTCCGCCAACCGATGTCTCATAGCCCAAAATCATCATAAGTTGCCCACAATTAAGTTATCAGTCCGGTGTTGAGAGTTCCGAGATAGATCCATGTCCAGAGGCTCAAATTGTCCGTAACCGGGGACACGGCTAATCGATTAGGTTTAAACCCTCTGCAGAGGTTTGTACACTTTACCCGCAAGATTCGATCCCTCTCTTTATGTTCTCGCACTTCAGGGTGTTTGAGAACAAGATGACCGAAACATGGTCTTCCAAAGAGTTCCACTGACCACTGTCCAGTACCCATCCGTCCTACCGTAGTTCTACATCTGCTAGTACCGTCCCAGCCAGAGTCACAACTAAGGTCAACCAAGCCAGAGCCCATAATGACTTGCGGTTGCACAGGTAAGCTTCCGGGCGTGAAGTATTCTTCCGTCTCTTTGAGTCTGGGTGAAGCTTTCCGCAAGATGTCATGGCGCTTCTCCATGCATCCCGGCCAACCACTGGGTTCTCCAGGGTGCCCGTCAACCGTCCTTCACCCAGTAGTGTGTATTGAATTCTTGTCTCGAGTCTTGAAGTCTTGAGGCCTTGAAAATGCAGTCCTTGCAGATGCCATCATGGAGTTGTCGTCATTGACGTAGAGTCCTCCTTCTTCACACCACTCTCGAGCACTCATACCAAACCCCGTCTACTATAGCGTAGCATTAAAATAAATAACGTCCCGGGCTTGGTAACAGGGTGATGGGTTCCTACCTCATGCATACTAATCAACTACAAGAATTCAATATCACTACTGGAGGGATTGTTGCGAAGATGACACTAAATGCAATAAAACATAGGTATGAAAGCATGGTCAAAGTGAACTTGCCTGGTAATACTTGATGAAGATAACAACGCTGTCAGAAAATGACTTGGTAGAACTAATCGTCACTCCGTTTAAAATCTATATAGTCAAACATAGCATTCACATAAGCAAACATCCTAGCAAACAATTTTAGCACTCAAAATAAAAATCAAAACAGCAAGGAAAATCGATAATAAAACTCAAACAAAAATCAAAAGAAACTTCAAATAAAACTACAAAGAAAAACTACTAACGAAGATCTATGACTTTGCTACAAACATCTAATATAGTTTTGCCGTAAGTAAAAATTTAACAACAATTAAAATACTAAACTAATAAATTAACAGAAAATAAAATGTAAAATAACTAATTAACAGAAACTATTTTTTTCCATAAAATTTTATTTGCAAAAAGAAACAAATAAAAAGCTTTTATAAAACACTAACTATGACCTAAACAAGTTTTCATACAAAACTAAGAAAAAAAAATTTAAAATAAAAACAAAATTTTCTTTTGTTGACTAACAGAAACAAAACTAAATTTTTCAAGAGTGAAAAAAATAATAATTTGAAACTAATAAAAACAATAAAGAAAAGACTAAACCAAAACTATAACTAAAACAGTACTGTTTTGCTAAAAACCTAATTTAAATTAACCTGAAAATAAAATACTAAATACTACTGGATAAACAAAGGTCCTAGAGACCAGGAGCAAAAAGAATCGGTCGAAAATAATATTCCTAACTCAAAATATCTCAAATCTAGTGATTTGAGAAAATTCATGCAAACACAAATTTAAACTGCTCAAATATGAAATACAATTGAACTAACAGAAACTTCATAAAATTTTTGATCCAAGGCAGTTGGAATCACTCAAAAATACCTCGTAGATAATTAACTATGGATTTTACAAGATTGAAACTATTCTGAAAAAAAACAGAACGAAAAAAAAAGTAGGTCGGGATTTACTGTAGCAGTTCCGATGATGGGGTTCTGGTGGAGCTCCGGTGACGTCCTCCGGTGGCCCTCTGGCGTCGGGGAAGGGACGGTAGGGTCGGTGGGTGGCTAGGATGGCCGGAGGTGGTGGGGCGGGGCGGCAATGGCGGCGGTGGTCCGGCGAACTCCGGCGAGGCGGCGCAGCGACGTGGGGTGAGGAGAGGAGAGGAGAGGTGTTGATTTGATGTGCTAGAGGGGGGGGTGCTTGGGTATTTATATTGGGGAAGGGAGGGTTTTGCTTGGGGTAGGGGACAAGAAATAGATTAGGATTAGGAAACAAAAGGGAAAAGATCTAGAAACAAATCGGAATAAACGAAACGGGATCAAATCCTACTAGTATTAGGAAAAAGGAAAATGAGCGGCTCCCTGGCTCCCTTGGTGCGGCGCGTGTGATGGCCTTGTGGCTGGCCGGTGGTTTTGGCGGCTTGGGCCTTTGGCCCAAGGCGCTGCGGTATTTTTTTTTAAACAAAATTTTCAGAGAACTAAAAAAAATGACTAAAACTTTTATATAAGCATATAATATACCAAAATTTGCAGAAAAAGATTTTCTACAACATGGACATTATTTTAGCTTCAAATAAAATTCACAAAATTCTAATAATTCACACAGTGTTACTGGTCCAATAAAATCCAATAGAAATCATTTTTAAAATACTAAAATGACTTCAAATTAATTTCTCTCCAATTTTCTGATGTAGGGAATCATGTTACCCTATTTTCCATATATTTTGTTTTTGGAGAAAAATAATTTGAATAAAACTCAAATAACTCCAAATTGAAAATAAATTCAAAAGAACTTTGAATTTAATTCTTTGAAACTCCCAACTCATATTTCATATAATTTGAAGAAGTCATTTTATCTTCGCTCGTGAAAATCACTGAGTTGCATGAAGTTTATGAATTAGAAAATATTTCCAAATGAAATTCAAATATTTTCAACACCCCTTTTTCATTTAAATGGAAGAAGTCATGTTATCCTCTCTCCAGGGTTTTGTGATGAGAAATATTTGAATTCACGGAGATCAGAAAGAAAAAATGAAAGTTTGGGAAAGTCCTTTTATTCCCTCTCATTTAACTTTCAAAAAGTTTCAAATTTCACTCAATCAATCACACAACAATTCAAACAAACAAACAAATCTATCTATTTATTATAACATTCCAAAATTTAGAATTTTGGGATGTTACAACAGATGACAGCCTAACTCCTAAATTTGGACATATGGGTAATATGGATGCTAAAACTTTTACCTTGGGGCAAGGGAATGTTATGGGAAAAGAACGTATTCAAGAAATTTTCAATTGTGTTGCGAATCTAAGTCTTGATGATGCTCCTATATCTAAAATTACTAGATCTTCTACGGATGCTATTTGAGCACTAGTTCTGAAACTTGAAAGTAAATTTATTCGTACCCATCCTACTTTGCAAAGATTACCTTTTGACCTCCCTGACATAAAGAATACTAGCGCCAAGAAGTTGTCCACCCTCGTTCTTATAAATGAATTTGACTACATAATATAGGAAGCTAGGGAAATCTTTGATTTTTATGGTATGGATCGTGAAAAACCCGTGATATATGAAATTCTTTATAATAGTGATTATGCACTATGGCATCTACTTGGGGATAATAAGATCTTTGATGAGAATCTTAAAAAGGAAGTCCCTGTTCTAGATATAATCCAGCAAGTTGTTAATAATATTAATCAACACTACTCTTGGATTTTTGCGGGTAATCAAAGGGGCTATGATGAAAACCAACTAAGAAATGCTAAAGTTTCCATGGATAATATCTTCTATGTTGTGTTTACAAAACCCCATGATGAAAATACCTCTAAGAAAATTGAGAAGAAAAAGGATGACAAAACTTAGATCCTTGCTTTATGCCTAGCTAAGGGCGTAAAACTATAGCGCTTGTTGGGAGGCAACCCAATCAATAAAACTTATTTTTTTTCTTTTTGCTTTCTGTTCTTGAGTGTTAGCACAATTATGCTATGTTTATGATTGTGTTTTTTGTGTTTTAAGTTGTGTTTGTACCAAGTAAAGCCTTTAGGATCTCCCGAGGTGATAGTTGTTTGATCTTGCTGAAAAAGACAGAAACTCTGTGCTCACAAAAATAATTATAATAAATCACAGAGAAGAGCTTTTGCCCTGAGTATTTTTGCCGATGATCAATATACAAATTATTATGGTCATCCTAATTTGGTAGAATTTTTGGAGTTACAGAAGTATTCGAAAGTTCCAGATTACTACAGACTGTTCTGTTTTGACAGATTCTGTTTTATTTGTGGTGTGTGCTTATTTTGATGGCTCTATGGTTTTCTTTGATGAGCTTTTGCCATAGAAAAGTTGGAATAAAGTAGATATAATACAAAAACAAAATAAGAATTGGTTTGACACAACACTTATAGTAGTGGTTTGCTTCCTTTTACTAACGGATCTCACAAGAGTTTTGTTGAGTTTTGTGTGATTGAAGTTTTGAAGTTTTGGGTTATCTTACGATGGATGAAAGAAGGATAGAACAGCTTAATCTTGGGGATACCCCGGAATCCCAAGCTATTATCCAAGAATGAGAAACCAACTAAGCTTGGGGATGCCCCCAAGTGGCATCCCCTCTGTCGGATTTCGGGTTCCGGCAGACCCTTGAGGTTCGAACACTGGGGTGCGCGCGGAGATCTCGCCCACTACCTACCTGCACACCACTGCCATGCTAGGATATAAGCTATGAAAAGAACAACACAAGAGACATAGTGTTTATACTGGTTTAGGCCACCATTGCGGTGTAATACCCTACTCCAGTGTGTGGTGTGGTGGATTGCATCTTGGGCTGATGATGAACAATACAAGGAAGAACTGCCTCGTGAGGGTCTGTTCTTGGCTGGTGCGATGGACTACTAGGGGGAGTTCAGTCGCCTCTCTCTCTCTCTCTGGTTGCTCTTTAGATGCTTATCCAGATGCCTCTACCATGTGGGTGGCTAGTCCTATTTATAGGCAAAGGCCATGGGCCTCTTCCCAAATATTGAGCGGGAAGGGCGCCAACAATTGGCCATTTTGAAGGGGAACATCTGGTACACTTATCCTGACTAATTTTGGTCCTCGCCTATCAAAGGCTCTGGTGGTGACGCCGACTCGGGCTCCACGATGACCTCCATCATGCCGTTGGGCTGGTCTTGGTCTCGTTGCACCGAAATGGATGCCTTTGCTTGATTCTCTCGCCTGCGCTTGCCCCCATTGCACCAAAGAGGAAAGGAGGAGACTGTGCGGGCTGGCGCCCGCCTAGCGCCCTTGGTCGTCATGGCTTGCGTCATGGGCACCTCGTGAGGTACCCCGCCTTGATCTCTCCGCCTCCTCGCGAGCCAGCCTGATGAGGCCGCGCCTGAGGAAGCTCCTTGTCGTCCGCCCCGCGAGGCTTGGCCCCTCGCGAGGGTCTTGAGCTCATGTTGATGAAGAAGGGCCATGCTGGGCCCCCCTTTGACACACGCTGCAGGCCGCAGACAGGCAAGTCTGGGGACCCCCGTTCCCAGAACGCCGATAGTAGCCCCTGGGCCCAAGGCACGCCCGGACTTGGCTGAGCAGAGAGGCAAAGGGGCAAGTGCGAAGCGTCGTGGGCCCTAACAGCCTGCGGCCTCGAGCGGCGTGTGGCGGTTGATTGGACGTGGGTGGATCCGCTCCCCCATGACGCCTCGGCAACTGCGCGAGTTGACAAGTCCCTGCATACAAAGCGGATCATGATTACCTGTGATCATGGAGGCTGGCGATTGGACTTCTCTGGCTATAAGTATGGGGAGGCGCCTGCCCTTCCGGTCCATCCCCTCTCGCTTCTCTTCCTTCTTCATGGCTCCGCCAAAGAGGTTCTCGGCCGTGGAGAAAGGGAAGGCCCGCCGGGTAGAGCTTGACTCTCCTCCACCCAAGCGTGGTCGAGGCCGTCCCCGCAAACACCCTGCGACTCCCATGGTGGATCCCCGCGGTCGCGGAGGTGATCTTCCGTGTGGTGAAGGGCGGCCGGCCGCCGCTGGGGGACGCTCCACGGCCGTACGACCCCCTAGGCCGCGCTCCCACTCGGCAGAAGTACTATCGGAGTTCGTCGTGTGGGCGGCGGAACCGGCCTGTACCCGGCTCCAACTTCCTCGCTTCCTCTTAGGTGAGCTTCCGGCTGGCGCCCCAGGCGGCCTCTGGCTTCAGGAGGACGGCTGCTGCGGCCGAGCCTCCTGGGCTTCGCTGGAGGTTTCTGCAGCCGGGAGCTTGGCCCTGACCCGTGGCTGGCAAATGTTTGCCCGCGCGCGTGGTTTGATCCGGCGGTGCACCCTGCACTTCAAGTTCGACGGCGATGCCACCCTCTACGTGAGGGTGTTTGGGCAAGATGGTCGCCGCGCCGGGTGTTGCACTGAGAACGACGACCGCGGCCGTGGGTCCATCCCCGGTGACGACGAAGACGACAACGTGCGAGCGGCCGGTGGTGGTCGAGGTTCATCGAGCTTCGACGACTCTTCCCCGGGCAGTGGCTCCTCCAGCGGTGGCCGTGATCAGCCTCCGCACCGTCGCGCTCGCCTGTAGGGAGGTAGCGGGTCCGCCCGCCGCCGCGCCCCGATGAAACGCGAGTCGGAGTCCTCCTGAGCTCCGGAGGCAGTTCGAATCTCTCCCGCGATCTGGTGTCGGGCGAGTCGCGCCTGTTTTGTTCTTTTTCCCTTTCCCTGCGCAAAAAGACAGTAGTGTAGGGCCCCGCGAGGGCGTACTTGGACTATTGTTGTTTAATTATCGTACTGCTTCTGCTATCCTGGTATTGTGCCTTTGTGCCACGCGCCTGCGCACAGAAATTACTTATCTCGGGGGGAGGGCCGGTCGTGGCCCTTGCTTCCCTACGCTGAAGCTCCGTTGATCGTTCCATGTCCTGCCAGGGTTAATCTGGAGAGGTAGTTTCCGGCCTCAGCCGTGGAGGCGATCAACCCAGGCCCTATGTTTGTGTCGTGGTGCCTGTGGGGCACGAATTGGAGGGGTGCTCCTGTAGTGGACCCGGGTTGGGAAGCCTCGAACAACAAGGGTAGAAAACACTCGCGAGGCCGCCCGCGGTGCTCCCTTACGAGACTTCCGCGAGAGAAATCGGGGCAGGAGAGCGAGAAAAGTCGAAGAGCCATAAGGCAAACACAGCGACAGCTTCAATAAAACTTCAAATGAGAACGAACAAGCCAACTGCAGAAAGCAAATGAAAAAGCCGCGTCCGACACCTAATCTAGTCTTCAACGTCTTCTCACCAGCGCGGAGCTAAGTGCTGCCACTAGGCGTGGGAGGGAGCCCCAGGGCCTGAGGCCGGCGCTCCTGAGACTCCGGGGCATGTACAGTCCCAACTCATTATTACGTGAGAGTGTCACGGGTGGCGAGCTTCACAGGCGTTGGCCTTCTTCACAGGCTCCGGGCCTTTCTCGGGGGAAGCAAGCTTCACGGGCATTTGCCCTCTTCACAGGCTCCGGGCCTTTTCCAAAACTCGACAACTTCACAGGCATTCGCCTTCTTCACAGGCTCTGGGCCTTTTCCAAAATGCGACAACTTCACAGGCATTCGCCTTCTTCACAGGCTCTGGGCCTTTTCCGAAAAGATAATCTTCACAGGCGTTCGCCTTCTTCACAGGCTCTGGGCCTTTTCCAAAAAGATAATCTTCACAGGAGTTCGCCTTCTTCACAGGCTCTGGGCCTTTTCCAAAAAGATAGTCTTCACAGGCGTTCGCCTTCTTCACAGGCTCTGGGCCTTTTCCAAAAATATAGTCTTCACAGGCGTTCGCCTTCTTCACAGGCTCTGGGCCTTTTCAGGGGTAAAAGCTTCGGAGGTGCTGGATGTTCCACGCGTTCTGAACTGGCACCCCCTCCTGAGTCTCCAAGCGCGTGGAGCCGGGCCTGGAAACATGAACAACCTTGAACGGGCCCTCCCACATGGGAGAGAGCTTATGCAGTCCCTCCCTGGAGAGAACCCGCCTGAGCACGAGGTCTCCTACCTCAAGAGTCCTGGGGCGGATGTTGCGGCAATGGTATCGCCGCAGTGCTTGTTGGTACCTCGCCGCTCGCAATGTGGCTTCCTGGTGACGCTCCTCCCCCAGCATGAGGTCCATCCCGCGCCTGGCGTCTTGCTGCGCCTCGTCGAACGCCAGGACCCATGCGGAACAACGTCTGACCTCGTGAGGGAGGACTGCTTCGGCCCCATAGACCAGGAAGAACGGGGTCTCTCCAGTTGGCTTGGTCGCAGTTGTGCGGATGGACCACAACATGGACTGAAGCTCATCGTACCAACCCCTGCCGTAGGCCTCCAGCTTCTTCTTGAACGTCCTGGTTTTGAGGCCCCTCAGGACCTCTGTGTTGGCCCGCTCGGCCTGGCCCTTGCTTCGGGGGTGCGCCACTGAAGCGTAGCATATCTGTGTTCCAAGGTTAGCACAGTATGTTTTGAAGAGGTTGCTGGTGAACTGCGAACAATTGTCGGTGATGATGCGGTTCAGCACCCCGAACCGGCTCACGATGCCCTTGATGAATTTGACCGCGGAACTTGCGGGGATGGTGCGGACGTCTTCTACTTCAGCCCACTTGGTGAACTTGTCCATAGCGACGTAGAGGTAGCGATAGCCCCCTGGCGCCCGAGGAAACGGGCCCGGGATGTCCAGCCCCCAGACTACAAATGGCCACGAGAGTGGTATAGTCTCCAGACCTCCTACCGGCTGATGGATCTGCTTGGCATGGAACTGATAGGCCTCGCAAGCCTTCACCAGTTCGATGGCGTCGTTGAGCGCAGTGGGCCAATAGAACCCGCTGCAGAATGCCTTGCCGACGAGGGTCCGCGATGTCACACCCCTAGTTCTGTCCTGTCCTATGCCTGCTTCCATCTGAGCATCATGTTTAAATTTTTGAAACCTGAACTGAGGAATTTTGGAAGCCTCAAAAACTTAAATAAAAGAAGGGCAAAAAACCCTAAAAATCTCATTCATTGCTCCAAAATGCTCTTCTTAAATGTTTGATAATTTTTGGTAAGGGTTCTGGTCCCAACCAAAATATTGAACATTTTTAAGGATTTATTTTTGGGACTTTGAATTTAAATCATTAGCTATTTGAATTTGAATTATATTCATATAACTAGAATATAATTTCAAATACCCCTGAAATATTTTATGAGCTTTTGGAAAAGTCCATATAGCAAAATAAAAATATTCAGAGGAGCTTTTGGCATTGTTTGAATTATTTTAAATTCAAACAGTGGCAAAAGATTAAATAAAAATAAAACAAACAGAACAATAAAACAGGAGAGAGAGGAAACCTACCTGGGCCACTTACCCGCAGCCTACCTGGCGCCACCAACCGGCCCAGCCGGCCCAGCCCATCTCCACCCCCTCCCCTGTCGTCTTCCTCCCTCGCCAGAAGGACAGAGGCGAGGCGTGGCGCGCGCCCGAGAGGCCTCGGCCACCTCCTGCTTCCTCCTCGACGCCCGGAGACGCCACGCACCTCCCTGCCTCTCTTCCTCACTCTCCCGCGTCCTCATCCTCTCCCCGGAACACTCTCCCCCTCCTCTGTTCTCCTCACCCGAACGGAGCCGCCGCCACCGACGAGAGCCACCGTGGCCTACCGGCCACCCCACGCCTCACCGACGCCCCAGGAAGCTCCGCCCCGACCCCCTCTTCCTCCCCACCGATCCACGGCCCTCCGGAAGCCCTGCAGCGTCGCCCTCAAGCTCGCCCCTAACCTTCGGCCGCCGGCGAACTTTCGAGGATTCGCGAGCTCCAGCCCCTCCCCGGCCTCGCCGTTGCCTCCACCAGATCCGCTGTGAGCTACTCTTCCATTCCCCCTCCTCCTCGCGCTTGTTCCCGTACTCTAGCCGCCCTAACCACCTTGCCGAGCGCTCCTCGCCGCCGGCCATGGCACCGCCGTGGCCACAGGTGTCTTAGCTCGCGTCTGAGCACGCCCTCGGGCTCGAGATGTTCCAGAAGCCGAAAACTCCCATCGGTTCGTCCGTAGCCGCACCATAGCGTTGTCTTAGGCGATGCCCGAGCTCCGGTCGCCGCCTCTCTCGCCGTAGTTGCCACTACCGGCCACCCCAGCCGCGGCCACAGCCACCGCTGGACGCGCCGCGTCGCGGACGTTCTAATGAGCCAAACCGCGCGCCAAACCATCGCCCCTAGCTCAAATCCGAGCCGCGCCGCCGTGCGGAATGGTCGCCGCCGGCGATACTCCGGCGACTGCCGACGGGGCACGCTTAATTAGTCTTAATGGCCCCACTAATTAAACCCACAGCCACTAACAGTGGGCCCCACCCCTGGTCAAACCCCAGCCAGCGCTGGGTTTGACCGGGATTAGCTCCTGTGTCACTGACGTGTGGCCCCCACACGTCAGGTTTGACCTGGGGCGCCTAGTTGACCCTGCTGACGTCACTGTGACGTGGTGCTGACGCCATAATCATTTCTGGATTTAATATTATTCAGGAAATTCCAGAAGATGCCTAAAACTTCTAAAATTCATAGAAATTCAACCGTAACTCCAAATTAAATAATTTATATATGAAAAATTATCAGAAAAATTCAAGGAATCCATCTGTACCACTTTCATGCATGTTAGAACAACTTATAGCTGCTGTTTAGCACAAATCAATTAAATGGCATTTGAATAATCACATATGGAGTTTGAATTTGAATCTTGTATTCAAACCAACTTCATTTAATCTGTTGCTAGTTGCATTAGCCCAAAACACATTAATTTTGCCATGTCATGATCATGCATCATATTGTGCATTGCATTGATTGTGTTCCCTTCTGTGTTGCCGGTATTTGTCCCCTCTCGATAGGCGTGATACCGATGATGTGATCGTTGACACTGATGAAGACTCAATGTTATCTTCAGAAGTGCCAGGCAAGCAAAACCCCCTTGTTCATTCCGATAAAATCCCACTCTCTCGCTCCTACTCTCTTTTACTGCATTAGGACAACAACGACATATTTGTTACTTGTTGCGGTAGCTGAACCCCTTTATCCTTTGCATGACCTGTCATTGCCACAGTAAATAGATGAAATCCACTAGCATGAGTAGGAGTTGTTTTAGCCCTGTTGTGCCTACTCATTCATGCTTGTTTGTCATGCCTGCTACTGCTTAGAGTTGAGTCAGGTCTGATTCATCGGGGATGAATCAGAGGCGTGTGAACCTGTCCTACTGTGTGTGAGCTAAGTGTGTGAATACGATTTGGTAAAGGTAGCGGTGAGAGGCCATGTAGGAGTACATGGTGGGTTGTCTCATTGCAGCCGTCCTCAAGAACTGAGTTCTGTGTTTGTGATCCATGATTCAGCTACTACCACGCATTGGGCCCGAAACCAATGGACCCTCTCGGCTTCTTGATTACCCTTGTCCTCTGTCCAGGAGTTGCAAGTAGTTTCTGGTGTTTGTAGTATGCTGGAGGCCGTGGGCAGTGCTGACCGGAGGGGTGGGCTGTGATGCGGTAGGCACGTGGCACGGTGTACCGGGCGCCCGTTTGGTGTCTCGGGAACCCTGTTCACATCGTTTGGGGCTGTGAGCGAAACTCCGGCCGGATCTCCTCATGGATGGAACCCGAATAGGCGATAAACCTGGACTAGAGACTTAAGTGTTTAGGCAGGCCGTGGCCGACACCCACGTTGGGCTTCCGCTTGAAGGTTGCCGAGTACATGTCGTGTAAACGGCGGTAAGTGGTGAGAGCGTGTGTGAAGAAGTACACCCCTGCAGGGTTAATATCATCTATTCGAATAGCCGTGTCCGCGGTAAAGGACTTCTGGGTTGCTTATATCAGTTCATAGACTAGTGAAAGTGGATACTCTAAAATACGCAGGATAAGCGTGAGTACTATGGATGGCGTTCTCGTAGGGAGACGGGAGCGGATCCATAGTGGTGTATTGATATGGTGAATATGTGGACTCGTGTGCGCCACCTCAAAAGAGTCGCTTGCAGTCGTAGTTTAGGATAGCCACCGAGTCAAAGCTGGCTTGCTGCAGTTAAACCCCACCACCCCTTTGTTGATAATGATGCATATGTAGTTAGTTCTGATGTAAGTCTTGCCGGGTACATTTGTACTCACGTTTGCCTATTTTATGTTTTTGCAGAGAGACTTCAGTCTCACTAGTAGTTCCGCTTGGACTTTGACGTTTAGCTTGTTACCTCAGCTACGATCTTGTGCCCTCGGCAGGATTTGGTAGATAGTCAGGCTTCTCAGCCTTTTTCATTTATAGATGTCTGTACTCAGACATGATAGCTTCCGCTTGTGCTTTGACTTGTATGCTCTGATTGTTGGGTCATGAGACCCATGTTTGTAATATCTCGCTCCTCGGAGCCTATTGTTTAAAATACTTGAGTTGTAGAGTCATGTTGTGATGCCATGTTGTATTTGCACATATCGAGCATATTGTGTGTATGTTATTGAAATGCTTGGTATGTGTGGGATCTGACAACCTAGTTGTTTATCCTTGGTAGCCTCTCTTACCGGGAAATGTCTCCTAGTGTTTCCACCGAGCCATGGTAGCTTGCTACTGCTCCGGAACACTTAGGCTGGCCGGCATGTGTCCTTCTTCGTTCCTATGTCTGTCCCTTCGGGGAAATGTCACGCGATGAATACCGGAGTCCTGCTAGCCCAGTGCTACAGCCTGGATTCACTCGCTGATGACCGACACGTTCGATGCTGGGTCATGGATGCCTGTCCCTGTAAGTCTGTGCCATTTTGGGTTTACGACTAGCCATGTCAGCCCGGGCTCCTTATCATGTGGATGCTAGTGACACTGTCATATACGTGTGCCAAAAGGCGCAAACGGTCCCGGGCAAAGGTAAGGCGACACCCGTGGGAATACCGTGCGTGAGGTCGCAAAGTGATATGAGGTGTTATATGCTAGATCGATGTGGCATTGAGTCGGGGTCCTGACAGCGTTGGTATCAGAGCTTGACTGCCTGTAGGATTACCAAGCCAAACTGGTCGAAGTTGAGTCTAGAACTTCTTAGTTATATAAGGGAATTGATTGTGGGATGGAACGTAAGGCTCTTTTTACTCCTTATACCTCATGGCCTTCTGATCTGAGTCATCATCTTCTCTTCTACGGGGATTAAGAACTAGGCTATCTCTTCTTTCTATTAGGATCACGTGTTACTAATCAATGGACTTATAAGATTGTTGGATTTAAGTCTCAGTTCAGTTCCTACTATTTCCGTATGTTAATTGTTGATCTCCAAACCTTGATATTGTGCTTCTGAGTGGTTATGCCACCATTTTTGTGAATGTCTCAAATCTTTTCTGAGCATTTATAGCCGTTATGCTGTCCGAGTCATCCCAGGTCTCTAAACAGTCTGATGCATTTGCAAATCCTTTCCTTCCGTCTCCGATGTCCCTTTTGGTCGGAATAAGCACACTAATCGGTAGGTTGAGGTACTTTGTTACCTCGGCGTAGATGTTGGAGCTATTATTATGACCTTAGGTGTTTAGGAAGTCACCTAGCAATTTAGCAATGCTTTTGTATCCCCAGTGTGATGATTCTGGCCATTATTTTTGAAAGCATCCCGTGATGTTATTAGTTTGTAGGCATTCTATTTCTGGGTTTTGAACCCGAGATTCACTCTACTTACTTCATGTTGATAGTGTTTGCTAGTTCCTTCAGGATATTAGTAACTTTGCGATAGTCCTCGAGGTCCATGGTATTTCCTTCTTCCAAATACTATGAATCGCTTATGGCAGATGTTTATTGGATCAAAAGATCACAATTAGAGTACTCTTGAGGAGATCTCCATTCATAAATCGTGACCCTGCCAGTCCTACCTCTCTGCATGGGTTATCTGGAAGAAATGTTGATCTCACTCGACATACTAATCTATGCATCCACAACTCAGAAAATTATATGTTCCTTTGAGTTGTCCCTCTTTAGTTGTCTACTGACCTTCGTCTATCAATTGATAGTCAAGGGTATGCATGCATTCGTTTATCGATGCCTATTACCCTTGTGGTCCGTCAAGCCATTCTGTCCTGAATGACTTGGAGAAACAAACTCCAGTACCTCATCCATATCTAGGATTGGGTCAAAGTAGTTGTATTCCGCAGATCAAATGCCAATCCAGCTTTTGGTTCTGTTCTACCTTGGAGTATTACCCCCTTTATGTCAGAATTGTCATGAGAACTGCCCCAACTCTCATGAATTTTGACGTAGTGATACTTCTCACCATCATTAGTCATTCCTCGGCCCTCGTGTTGATGCAACCGGAATACCGACAAATGAATTGTGATGTGTGAAATCAATACTCCCAGCAACCTCGTTGCTTGGTAGTTAAAGGATAATAATTTCATTCTTAGCATGTTGGTTTTTGAATCATCCTTCTAAGACTGATCGTGCTACCTAGTCCTTATTTCGGTGCACCCTTCGATTGATGAGTTAGGATCTTGTCAAGTCCTCACTCATTTGATCATATCGTCTTGCCCTCAAAAGCGAGATTGTTCTCGAGCTTAGTAACATACCGGTGGTTCGTGATTTTTTTGAATGTCTTCTCGGAAGTATCACCAGGTCGTCACCTGATCGTTATGTTGAGCTCGTGATCAAGTTGGTTTCTTATGAACCACCTTCTCTCCAAGAATCGGTGTTAGATATCCCTGAGCTAGTTGGTTAAGCTAGACAACAACTTGGAGAGTTGGAAGATAAAAGCTTGTCTGACTTAGTTCGTTCCAAAGGGATATTCTTGTGTAGTGTGTGTTGAAGAAAGATGATATCTTCATCGATTGGTCCCTGTGATCAGTTGTTGGACCTATTGTCTTATCAATCCTTTGATTTGAGTGTGGGCCATCGTCAAGTCAAATCAGTACCAACAATGCTCGTAATGTTGTCTTACTCGTGGTTGATCCCTCGAGAATACACCATTATATCTTTTGGGTCTGACCAATGCTATCACCGTGTTCACTTAACTATGTAATTCCTTTTAAAAGGAAACCTAGATGAATTGTTGTTGAGCCCATTGACAACATCCTTATCTCCTCCATGATTTTGTTGAACATTAAGGTAGTGTTGGAAACTTTTGAAAGCATTTCTTCATGCTAGCTCATGAAGCATGTCGGTTGTAAGGAGTGACTTCCTCTTATACACGTGCATTTGGTGGAAGTTGCCGCCGTGAATTTGAGAAAGTTATGTTGCTTCCTTTGGATTCATCGCAAGTCAGTCATGCACACGTGCGAAGTATTCTGTGGTCTGGAGACTTGCAACCTTCATTCCATATGTGTATCCTAGCACACCAAGCCACTGACTGATTTGTTCAAGGAGAAGGAGTATCTTCATAAGAGCTAATCCGGACTTATGAAAGAACTTCGATATCCTTGTTGATGGTTCCCCTCCTGAACTCGGTAGTGTTTTATTGTAAGACTACCATGTGGGCATGCTTGTCTGGGACAACGTGTTCACATGTTTGTAGCAGAACCAGCTCATGCTTTGGAGCTTGCTATCGTAGTTCATCTCCCGAGAATTCCGCAACGTCATCTCGTCGATTTGTGTTGCAAACTTCCATTTCTCTTCCTAGACTCGATGAGTCTAGAATATCCTGACACCAACCAGATCTGAATCTCAGGCAGATATGATGGTTGGAACATTTCCCCAACAACTATAATATTGGTTCCTCGATAACTGGTAAAGTGGATGTCGTGGCCAGCACCACCGAGCCGAAAGACCTATTATTGTAGTATCTTGATTGAAGAAGTTGGCCACCTCCCCATAGGGATTTCGTAGGATTCCTCCCTAGTTGCCCCTATGGATTTCTGTGTTCCGAAGTCTGACCTTTTTACTTGGTGTTCTAGATATCAAACCATATCTATGAATGGGTTACACTAGCACATCAAGGAGAACATTAGAAGCGGAGTGCTAAATGTCTCTCGGTCGATCATCCAGATTTTATTTCCTTGGCCCCGCCATGGGTGAAATCTGAGAAGGTGTTATCTTCCTTTGCATCTGCATCCTCCATCACCATTCATCATGGTAGTAAGTTGTGTTACCGGACCCTTGACACGGATGTTGGTAAAAGCTTAATGATTATGGAATTGCTCAAGTTCTTGAGAGCACGCGCAAGTGCTAGGTTTGATCGTCGGCATTAACTGTATAGCGCTCTCAGTTTCCTCGGTTATGTTATAACCATTCCAATAGTGGGATAACTCTCTATTGTTGAGCCTCTCCCCAGTTACTAGAATCATTCCCATCATTTGCATCTTGTTCCCAGTTTGCACCGCCAATGTGCCGTTCTACCATGGGTCTCTTCCATTTCCGGTGATAAGAAAATTCATCCATTGCGTTGTCTTCAACAAGGTAATCCACATCATCCAAGTCCGAGTATGCCATTCTACTGACCCCCTCCAAACGATCGCTTGAGAATTGCCTTAGGCTGGTTTAAAGAGTTTCAATGATCTCTAAATCAAAGGTAATTCTTTTTGCCACTTAAGGGGATATATCTACGAGTCACCATCCCTAAGGTGCCTCGTTGTGGTATCATGGCAACTCAACTCCTCGCTACATTGACAATCGATTACCACCTTCTTAAGCGTGAAATTGTTGTCCACCTAGTGAACCTTCGTTATCCGTTTCTTTCCACCCCTCTTAATGTGTATCTCGTGTCTCAACCGAGAGATGGCCCTATGTCTCATTCTGTGAGTTGTTCGATCTTCGAGAGGATCGACCCTTCTAGAGTCTCCTTCTTCCCTCCATGTCATGATGACAGGATTTCTCAGAGCAGGGCTTCAAGACAATGATGGTGTTCAAATCAACGTTCATTTGAAGTGCACCCTGGATCATGAAGATTATACTAGTTTGCGTTTTCCCTTCGTCTTACCCTACCCTTGAATCTCGGGTCGAGATTCTTGTTTAGTGGAGGTGAGTTCTCACACCCCTAGTTCTGGCCTGTCCTATGCCTGCTTCCATCTGAGCATCATGTTTAAATTTTTGAAACCTGAACTGAGGAATTTTTGAAGCCTCAAAAACTTAAATAAAAGAAGGGCAAAAAACCCTAAAAATCTCATTCATTGCTCCAAAATGCTCTTCTTAAATGTTTGATAATTTTTGGTAAGGGTTCTGGTCCCAACCAAAATATTGAACATTTTTAAGGATTTATTTTTGGGACTTTGAATTTAAATCATTAGCTATTTGAATTTGAATTATATTCATATAACTAGAATATAATTTCAAATACCCCTGAAATATTTTATGAGCTTTTGGAAAAGTCCATATAGCAAAATAAAAATATTCAGAGGAGCTTTTGGCATTGTTTGAATTATTTTAAATTCAAATAGTGGCAAAAGATTAAATAAAAATAAAACAAACAGAACAATAAAACAGGAGAGAGAGGAAACCTACCTGGGCCACTTACCCGCAGCCTACCTGGCGCCACCAACCGGCCCAGCCGGCCCAGCCCATCTCCACCCCTCCCCTGTCGTCTTCCTCCCTCGCCAGAAGGACAGAGGCGAGGCGTGGCGCGCGCCCGAGAGGCCTCGGCCACCTCCTGCTTCCTCCTCGACGCCCGGAGACGCCACGCACCTCCCTGCCTCTCTTCCTCACTCTCCCGCGTCCTCATCCTCTCCCCGGAACACTCTCCCCCTCCTCTGTTCTCCTCACCCGAACGGAGCCGCCGCCACCGACGAGAGCCACCGTGGCTACCGGCCACCCCACGCCTCACCGACGCCCCAGGAAGCTCCGCCCCGACCCCCTCTTCCTCCCCACCGATCCACGGCCCTCCGGAAGCCCTGCAGCGTCGCCCTCAAGCTCGCCCCTAACCTTTGGCCGCCGGTGAACTTTCGAGGATGCGCGAGCTCCAGCCCCTCCCCGGCCTCGCCGTTGCCTCCACCAGATCCGCTGTGAGCTACTCTTCCATTCCCCCTCCTCCTCGCGCTCGTTCCCGTACTCTAGCCGCCCTAACCACCTTGCCGAGCGCTCCTCGCCGCCGGCCATGGCACTGCCGTGGCCACAGGTGTCTTAGCTCGCGTCTGAGCACGCCCTCGGGCTCGAGATGTTTCCAGAAGCCGAAAACTCCAATCAGTTCGTCCGTAGCCGCACCATAGCGTCGTCTTAGGCGATGCCCGAGCTCCGGTCGCCGCCTCTCTCGCCGTAGTTGCCGCTACCGGCCACCCCAGCCGCGGCCACAGCCACCGCTGGACGCGCCGCGTCGCGGACGTTCTAATGAGCCAAACCGCGCGCCAAACCATCGCCCCTAGCTCAAATCCGAGCCGCGCCGCCGTGCGGAATGGTCGCCGCCGGCGATACTCCGGCGACTGCCGACGGGGCACGCTTAATTAGTGTTAATGGCCCCACTAATTAAACCCACAGCCACTGACAGTGGGCCCCACCCCTGGTCAAACCCCAGCCAGCGCTGGGTTTGACCGGGATTAGCTCCTGTGTCACTGACGTGTGGCCCCCACACGTCAGGTTTGACCTGGGGCGCCCAGTTGACCCTGCTGACGTCACTGTGACGTGGTGCTGACGCCATAATCATTTCTGGATTTAATATTATTCAGGAAATTCCAGAAGATGCCTAAAACTTCTAAAATTCATAGAAATTCAACCGTAACTCCAAATTAAATAATTTATATATGAAAAATTATCAGAAAAATTCAAGGAATCCATCTGTACCACTTTCATGCATGTTAGAACAACTTATAGCTGCTGTTTAGCACAAATCAATTAAATGGCATTTGAATAATCACATATGGAGTTTGAATTTGAATCTTGTATTCAAACCAACTTCATTTAATCTGTTGCTAGTTGCATTAGCCCAAAACACATTCATTTTGCCATGTCATGATCATGCATCATATTGTGCATTGCATTGATTGTGTTCCCTTCTGTGTTGCCGGTATTTGTCCCCTCTCGATAGACATGATACCGATGATGTGATCGTTGACACTGATGAAGACTCAATGTTATCTTCAGAAGTGCCAGGCAAGCAAAACCCCTTTGTTCATTCCGATAAAATCCCACTCTCTTGCTCCTGCTCTCTTTTACTGCATTAGGACAACAACGACATATTTGTTACTTGTTGCGGTAGCTGAACCCCTTTATCCTTTGCATGACCTGTCATTGCCACAGTAAATAGATGAAATCCACTAGCATGAGTAGGAGTTGTTTGAGCCCTGTTGTGCCTACTCATTCATGCTTGTTTGTCATGCCTGCTACTGCTTAGAGTTGAGTCAGGTCTGATTCATCGGGGATGAATCAGAGGCGTGTGAACCTGTCCTACTGTGTGTGAGCTAAGTGTGTGAATACGATTTGGTAAAGGTAGCGGTGAGAGGCCATGTAGGAGTACATGGTGGGTTGTCTCATTGCAGCCGTCCTCAGGAACTGAGTTCTGTGTTTGTGATCCATGATTCAGCTACTACCACGCATTGGGCCCGAAACCAATGGACCCTCTCGGCTTCTTGATCACCCTTGTCCTCTGTCCAGGAGTTACAAGTAGTTTCTGGTGTTTGTAGTATGCTGGAGGCCGTGGGCAGTGCTGACCGGAGGGGTGGGCTGTGATGCGGTAGGCACGTGGCACGGTGTACCGGGCGCCCGTTTGGTGTCTCAGGAACCCTGTTCACATCGTTTGGGGCTGTGAGCGAAACTCCGGCCGGATCTCCTCATGGATGGAACCCGAATAGGCGATAAACCTGGACTAGAGACTTGAGTGTTTAGGCAGGCCGTGGCCGACACCCACGTTGGGCTTCCGCTTGAAGGTTGCCGAGTACATGTCGTGTAAACGGCGGTAAGTGGTGAGAGCGTGTGTGAAGAAGTACACCCCTGCAGGGTTAATATCATCTATTCGAATAGCCGTGTCCGCGGTAAAGGACTTCTTGGTTGCTTATATCAGTTCATAGACTAGTGAAAGTGGATACTCTAAAATACGCAGGATAAGCGTGAGTGCTATGGATGGCGTTCTCGTAGGGAGACGGGAGCGGATCCATAGTGGTGTATTGATATGGTGAATATGTGGACTCGTGTGCGCCACCTCAAAAGAGTCGCTTGCAGTCGTAGTTTAGGATAGCCACCGAGTCAAAGCTGGCTTGCTGCAGTTAAACCCCACCACCCCTTTGTTGATAATGATGCATATGTAGTTAGTTCTGATGTAAGTCTTGCCGGGTACATTTGTACTCACGTTTGCCTATTTTATGTTTTTGCAGAGAGACTTCAGTCTCACTAGTAGTTCCGCTTGGACTTCGACGTTTAGCTTGTTACCTCAGCTACGATCTTGTGCCCTCGGCAGGATTTGGTAGATAGTCAGGCTTCTCAGCCTTTTTCATTTATAGATGTCTGTACTCAGACATGATAGCTTCCGCTTGTGCTTTGACTTGTATGCTCTGATTGTTGGGTCATGAGACCCATGTTTGTAATATCTCGCTCCTCGGAGCCTATTGTTTAAAATACTTGAGTTGTAGAGTCATGTTGTGATGCCATGTTGTATTTGCACATATCGAGCATATTGTGTGTATGTTATTGAAATGCTTGGTATGTGTGGGATGTGACAACCTAGTTGTTTATCCTTGGTAGCCTCTCTTACCGGGAAATGTCTCCTAGTGTTTCCATCGAGCCATGGTAGCTTGCTACTGCTCCGGAACACTTAGGCTGGCCGGCATGTGTCCTTCTTCGTTCCTGTGTCTGTCCCTTCGGGGAAATGTCACGCGATGAATACCGGAGTCCTGCTAGCCCAGTGCTACAGCCTGGATTCACTCGCTGATGACCGACACGTTCGATGCTGGGTCATGGATGCCTGTCCTTGTAAGTCCGTGCCATTTTGGGTTTACGACTAGCCATGTCAGCCCGGGCTCCTTATCATGTGGATGCTAGCGACGCTGTCATATACGTGTGCCAAAAGGCGCAAACGGTCCCGGGCAAAGGTAAGGCGACACCCGTGGGAATACCGTGCGTGAGGCCGCAAAGTGATATGAGGTGTTACATGCTAGATCGATGTGGCATTGAGTCGGGGTCCTGACACGCGATGACGAATGATGCCCACAATCTCTGCCGTGTATATCTGCCAACAGTTCCTTCCCTTGCTCCCTGGAGATGCATCGTAGGGACACATCGTTTGGCCGCTTCCGGTAGAGCTCTCCATCCCTGATGCAGTATGCTGTGGCTTGCTGCGCCACACGCTCCGCTTCCTCCTCCTTCTCCGGCAGGGTCCCTTGCGTTAAGTAACTCCGCAGCTCTGTGATCCAGTACCCCTCCTGAGGCTCCATCGTCAGGAGTAGGCGCGCTCGTGAGGCCGGGCCACAGACCGGGGCTCCCGAGGCAGGCGGCTGGGGGAGCTCCTCCCGAGGCTGCGCCGTGTTGGATAGTGTCGGCATGGCCGGGGGCTTGAAGAGCCGCTCCTCGAAGACGCCAAGCTCCTGAGGTAACCGCCTGGATGCTTTTTTGGCGATGTCGTCGGCCTCCTGATTGGTGCCGCGGGGCACATGTTGCAACTCCAACCCCTAGAACTGCTTCTCCATCCTACGAACCTCCGCAAGGTAGGCTTCCATGTGCTCATCTTTTGGCTCGTACACCTTGTTGGAGAAATTGACGAGGAGCTGCGAATCGCCCTTGATGGTAAGGCGCTTCACCCCCAGGGCAGCTGCGGCCTTCAAGCCCGCTAACAGACCTTCATACTCCGCTATGTTGTTGGAGACCTTTTCACCTTGTTGGAAACAGAGCTGCACAGCGCAGTAGAGCTTGTCCTGAGTGGGAGATATAAGCACCGCTCCAGCCCCAGCGCCATGTCTGGAGAACGCCCCATCAAAGTACATGACCCAGCCTTCTGGCGCCTCGCTTCCCGGGGAGAGGGACCGATCCTCGTCGGCCTTGAGGCCCGGTGCCTCCGTCCATTCCTCCATGAAATCCGCCAATGCGGCCCCTTTGATGACTCTGGTCGTGCTGAACTCGAGCTGAAACACTTGTAGTTCAATGTTCGACTCAGCGACCCTTCCGGCTGAGTTAGGGCTCCTGAGCACCCTCTCCAAGGGGTATGCCGAGACGACCTTGATGGGGCGACCCTGAAAATAGTACCGTAACTTGCACGAGGCCACCAGCAGCGCGAGGAGGAGTTGCTGAGGCATGGGGTACCGTGCCCTCGCGTCCCGCAACACCGTGCTGACGAAGTAAACTGGGTGCTCGACGAGGTTTGGAGCGACGGTGCCGATGGCGCCCTCCAGAGACCGTGGCACCTCCTGAGGCGATGGGGCCTCCAGAGGCTGGCCATCTGGGGGAGGGGTCTTTTCCGTTCCTAGTGCGTTCCCCTGCGGCGGCCGATCCTCCTCGGCCGTGGTAGTGGTTCCTGTGGGTCTTCCTTGTTCCCGCTTTGCCTTGGCCCGGGCTGCTGCTGTGGTTTTGGTTTGACGCTCCTCCCTAACCGCCACCAGGGCTACGCTGGCAGCGAGGTAGAGTACCAGTGGTTCTTGCGGGTGTGGAGCCACCATGACCGGAGGGCTGGTTAGGTACCTCTTGAGATCTTGAGACGCCTTGTCGGCCTCTTCAGTCCATTCAAAGGGCCCTTTTTTCTTCATCAGTTGGAAGAAAGGCAGCGCTCGTTCTCCCAACTTGGAGATGCAGCGCCCTAGCACAGTCACGCACCCAGTGAGCTTCTGCATTTCTCTGAGGGTCTTTGGCGGGCTCATGTCCTCGACCGCCTTGACCTTTTACGGGTTAGTCTCGATGCCTCAGTGGGACACGAGGAAACCCAAGAGCTTTCCCGAGGGGACTCCAAACACACACTTCTCTGGGTTGAGCCATAGGTTCACTGCATCGAGGCTCGCGAAGGTTTCCTCCAGGTCTTGTATCAGGGTCGTGGCCTCCCGAGACTTCACCATAACATCATCGACGTAAGCCTCAACATTCTTCCCAAGCTGCAGACCCAAGGTGATGTGCATCAGCCGCTGGAAGGTCACCCCTATGTTGCGCAGCCTGAATGGCATGCATGTGTAGCAGTACACCCCACACGGGGTTAGGAAGGCTGTCTTTTCTACATCTTCTACCGCCATCTTGATCTGGTGATACCCAGAGAAGGCATCCAAGAAGCATAACAGGTCGCACCCTGCGGTGGAATCGACGATCTGGTTGATGCGGGGGAGCGGGAACGGATCTTGCGGGCATACCTTGTTGAGGTTGGTGAAGTCGACACACATGCGTTCCTTCCCTCCCTTCTTTGGCACAACGACAGGGTTGGCCAACCAATCCGGATATCGGACCTCGCGAATGACCCCAGCGGCTTCTAGTTTGCGGGTCTCTTGGACGATGAAAGCCTGTTTTTCAGTGGACTGCCGCCTTGCCTTTTGCTTCACAGGGCATACGTTGGGGCACACATTGAGGTGATGCTCGATTACGCCCCTAGGGATCCCTGCCAATTGATCGGGCTCCCAGGCGAATACCTTCTTGTTTGCGCGCAGGAACTTGACCAGGGCTTCCTCCTGCTCGGGCTCGAGGTTGGCGCCTATGGTGAAAGTAGCGTCAGTGGACCCGTCCTTGTCGACGGGTATTTGCTTGGTCTCTGCCCTATCTTGGGTGAACAACTGTTTCTTCTTGGTTGGTGCAGCCCCCTTGGGCTCGGGGGTCTCCGCGTCGGCGGGCTGTGCCGATGCCGCCGTCTTGAAGGCGAGCTTGAGCACTTGCAATGCGTCTCCGGTGTCCCCATGCACTGTGAGGGCACCGTGGCTCCCGGGCATCTTCATGAGGTTGTACGCCGGGTGAGTCGCGGCCATGAACTGGGCCAGCACTGGATAACCAAGGATGGCGTTGTAGGGGAGGCCGATGGGGGCGATGTCGAAATCAATCAGCTCCGTGCGGAAGTTGTCGTAGGTGTCGAAGGTTACAGGTAGTCGGATCTGTCCCAAGGAGCTGGACGACCCGCCCCCGACGCCTGAGAAGGGTCGGCTGGGTTGCAGCCGCTCCCGGGGTATGCCGAGGAGGTTGAAGGCCTCCACTGAGAGCACGCTGAGGCCCGCGCCACCATCGATGAGTGTTCTGGTGACGGCCACCTGGCAGATGGTGGGGGCGCACAGCATGGGGAGCGTGCCCGAGCAGGCTGAGTTGGAGGGGTGGTCCTCTGAGCTGAAGGTCAGACCAGCCTTTGGTGTCGACCGGCCTGGGAGAGCCTCTTGCCGCTTGGAGGCGGCGCTGACCCGACAAACGAACGGCTTGATGTGGTGGCTTGTAGGCGGCGCCTGCGAACCGCCCAGGAGGGCCGCGACGACCGGAGGCATTGGAGCAGCGTGGTGGGCGAGGAACAGGCCGCGCAGCTCTTCCCAAGAGGCCACGGAGGCCGCCGGCAGGTGGAGCAACCATGCGCGCGGAGCGGCGGTGAGGGCCATGGGAAGCCAGCTGACCATGACCCTGTCGTCACCTCCGGCTTCGAGGACGGCCTCCTCGTATGCCAGCAGGAAGGCCAGCAGATCGGTCGCGCCCGTGTAGCGCGGTGGCGTCATTGGCTTGAACTTGTCCGGCCACCGCACCCGTTGCAAGGCTGGGGCTAGGGCTCGGAGCCCCCTGGCCCCCGCGCTAGCGCTGGCAGCTGGAGCGAGCGGCGCGCTGCTCATCGCGAGGCGGGTCGCGGCGGTGGCGGAAGGGAAAACTCCGGCGCACCCCCTACCTGGCGCGCCAAATGTCGGATTTCTGGTTCCGGCTGACCGTTGAGGTTCGAACACTTGGGTGCGCGCAGAGATCTCGCCCACTACCTACCTGCACCCCACCACCATGCTAGGATCTAAGCTAGGAAAAGAACAACACAAGAGACACAGTGTTTATACTGGTTCAGGCCACCATTGCGGTGTAATACCCTACTCCAGTGTGTGGTGTGGTGGATTGCCTCTTGGGCTGATGATGAACAATACAAGGAAGAACTGCCTCGTAAGGATCTGTTCTTGGCTGGTGCGATGAACTACTAGGGGGAGTTCAGTCGCCTCTCTCTCTCTCTCTTGTTGCTCTTTAGAGGCTTATCCAGATGCCTCTACCCTGTGGGTGGCTAGTCCTATTTATAGGCGAAGGCCCTGGGCCTCTTCCCAAATATTGAGCAGTAAGGGCGCCAACAATTGGCCATTTTGAAGGGGAACATCTGGTACACTTATATTGACTAAAGTTGGTCCTCGCCTGTCAAAGGCTCTGGTGGTGACGCCGGCTCGGGCTCCACGATGACCTCCATCCTGCCGTTGGGCTGGTCTTGGTCTCGTTGCACCGAAATGGATGCCTTTGCTTGATGCTCTCGCCTGCGCTTGTCCCCTTTGCACCAAAGAGGAAAGGAGGACACTGTGCGGGCTGGCGCCCGCCTGGCGCCCTTGGTCGTCATGGCTTGCGTCATGGGCACCTCGTGAGGTACCCCGCCTTGATCTCTCCGCCTCCTCGTGAGGCAGCCTGATGAGGCCACGCCTGAGGAAGCTCCTTGTCGTCCGCCCCGCGAGGCTTGGCCCCTCGCGAGGGTCTTGAGCTCGTGTTGATGAAGAAGGGCCATGCTGGCCCCCCCTTTGAGCCATGCCGCAGGACGCAGGCAGGCAAGTCTGGGGACCCATGTTGCCAGAATGCCGACACCCTCTTTCTTCTAACGACCATCGGTATTTTACTCGAGACTATATTTTTATTCGTCACATGATCTGTGTTTTGCTTGGAGCGTCTTGTATGATATGTTTCTTTGCTTGTTTTATTTTGTGTTTTAAGTCATGATTCCTTGATGGTCACACCTATTTGAGAAAGCCAAAATTATTTCATGACTTGTTAGAATTGCTCTCTATGCTTCACTTAAATTGTTTTGAGCAATGGACTTGCTCTAGTGCTTCACGCATATCTTTTTAGCACGGTGTGCTTAGTATTTTTGAAGAAATGCTTTCTTGCTTCACTTAGATTTATTTGGGAGTTAGTAAAATTTTGAAGAAATTCTCTCTTGCTTCACTTTAATTATTTTGAGAGAAAGAAAAAAATGTTATGCTCATGATCTTCACTTATATTTTTTGAGCTTATGAAAAGTAACACATGAAAATTAGTCCCAAAGTGATAGATATCCAAGAAGGATAAAGAAAGAAGAAATATATGTCATGAAGATCATTGGACAAAATAAACTTGATTCTTTGTAATAGTTTTGAGATATGATGATGTGATATGTGAGTCATGTTGGTGAGTAATTGTGCTTAGTAAGAATAATGGTGTTAAGGTTTGTGATTCCCTATGCATGCGCGAAAGTGAATAATCATGCAATGAAAATTATATCCTACTTGTGGTGCATTATTTGGTGTCAATTATTCTTAATGCTTGCTTATGAGATTATTCATTTCTTGTTTTGTCGCTTCTCAATCTTTTTGCTAGCCTTCATTTTGCACCAAGTATGACCTCTACTTATGCATCCAAAATCCTTTAAACCAGTTTTGCCACATGAGTACACTATATCTACCTATATGCGGTATTCTTTTGCCATTCTAAGCAAATTTGCACGTGCCATCTCTAATTTTCAAAATGAACTTCTCTTTTGTGTGTTTGTTTCGCTCGCAGAACAGTAATGGGTAGCTAATATTTTCCATGCTAGATGTGTTATTCTCACGATGAGTGTTTATTCACTTGTCATTGCACGAGAGTAAGGCAAAGGTATTTGGGATGCCCAGTCCCAAAATGCAAAAATGAATTTACTTTATGTTGTTAAATAATAAATTCCTTGGAAAGTGTTGGTATGGAGGGCACCCGTGGATACGGCTAGCCATGGAAAGTCGAAGTTATGGTGGAAAAAGGAATAAACTTTATTTTCTATTTGGGAACAGCCTATGATATATTTAGCATGGAAAGTGTTGGGATGCTCCAAGTCATTTTCTTTGGTGGGATGGATACACCTTCCAAAAAAATTTATCTCTAATTTTTCTCTTTGAGCTCTGGCACCTCTACAAATCCCTACTTCCCTCTGTGAAGGGCCTTTATTGTACTTTACGCAATTTTTATTTTTTAAATTGAGTCTCCATCCTCTTTTATAAAAGCAGCAACTAGGGGACAATACGATCGTACTTAAGTATTGGGTGTAGCTGATATTCGAGTGTGTTTCATGAATGGATCAATGTTTGAGCATGATGGGCTACGGATAACTTGTTTTAGCATTGATTTTTTCAAATACATGGTTGCTTGTTGATATGCTTGAGTATCTAAATTATTATGTCAAAACTAGACTATTGCTATGAATCACATAAAAGTCCAAATGTCCATGCTATGAAGAAAAGAATATGATATGACATGATAAACAACACTCCACATCAAAAATTCTATTTTATCACTTACCTACTCAAGGACGAGCAGGAGTTAAGTTGGGGATGCTGATACGTCTCCAACGTATCTATATTTTTTGACTATTCTGTGCTATTTTATTATCAATCTTGGATGTTTTATAATCATTATATAGTCGTTTTATATCATTTTTTGGTACTAACCTATTGACATAGTGCAAGTGCCAGTTGTTGTTTTCTGCATGATTTTTACATCGCAGGAAATCAATATCAGAAGGAGTCCAAATGCCACGCCAATTTATGATGATTTTTTCAGCGCCAGAAGGAACACAACAGGCCTTGGTTGCACCTGGGGGGAGTCCCGAGGAGGGGACAACCCACCAGGGCGCGCCAGGAGGCCCAGGCACGCCCAGGTGGGTTGTGCCCACCTTGGTTGCCCCCTGGACCGACTCTTTGCTCTATAAATACCCCAATATTCCAAAAACCCTAGGGGAGTCAACGGAATTTTCATACAGCCACCGTAGAGTCCAGAACCACGAGATCCAATCTAGACGGCATCACGGAGGGGTTCACCACTTCCATTGGTGCCTCTCCGATGATGCTTGAGTAGTTATTTATAGACCTTCAGGTCTGTAGTTAGTAGCTAGATGGCTTCCTCTCTCTCTCTCTCTCTCTTCATTATGAATACAATGATCTCTTGGAGATCCATATGATGTATGTCCTTTTTGCGGTGTGTTTGTTGGGATCTGATGAACTTCAAGTTCATGATCAGTTATATCTTTTTATATCCATGAAAGTTATTTGAGTTCTTTGATCTCTTATATGCGTGATCTCTCATAGCCTCATATTTCTTCTCCGATATTTGGGTTTTGTTTGGCCAACTTGATCTATTTATCTTGCAATGCGAAGAGGTGCCCGGTAGTGCGTTCGATCTTACGGTGCTTGATCCCAGTGACAGAAAGGGAACCAACACGTATGTATCGTTGCTACTAAGGATAAAAAGACGAGATGCATCTCCTTTGGCACGCATAAGGTCACGAAGCTCAAATAAACAATCTCCAAACTTAGGATCATTGGGATTCATCTTATTCAAGGAAACAGACTTATGAAGAATCTCACCTAAGGTTTTCAAAGAATAGTTTGGAAATCGTTCCTCAAGAAATCTCCATATAGTATAGGCACAATCAAGAGTTGGAAAGTGACCAATCAAATTTCTAGGCAAATCTCTAGTGATAAGATTGATAGTTCTGAGATTGCCAATCATGTCAAGAGACTCATCATGGGTAGGATGCAAGGGGTCAACAAGGGGTTCACAAGGAGTAGTAATGTACTTGTTCAAGTGATATTCATGAAAAATTCCAAGCATCTCGTTTTTCCATCAAGCATAGGCACTCTATGTCTAAGACTCCCCAACATAGACTCATCCATCTTCCTCCAATGGTGATTAAACCAAAGGAATGGAGACCAAAGCTCTGATACCAATTTGAAGGATCGAGAAGAGGTGTCTAGAGGGGCAGTGATTAGTGTTGGTTCAATATACGGCGTATCCCATAGTAGGGGTCCTAAGCTAGGCGTCTTGGAGCGATGGTAACATGGACACGGGGTTTTACCCAACTTCGGGCTCTCTTGATGAGATAATACCCTACATGCTGCTTTTGATTGTATTCATATGGGTGTAGTATAGAGTACACGTATCTACCACAAGATTGTAGTAATGAATATGAGATTATCTATTGACTAGCCTGCCTCGGTTTATATAAGACACCGGAGGCGTAGGGTTCAGGAGAGTCCTTGTCTTGGGCGCCAAGTCTTGTGGAGTCTTCCTTGTATGCGGCAGGAGCTGTCCGGACGGGCCCATGAGTAAACGGCCCTGGGGGTCCTTGGCCCAATCCAAGAGATCGCGAGATGACGTGGTGGGTACCCCCTAGTCCAGGACATCGTTAGTAGCTCCCTGAACCGGTCTTCAAGTTGGGCATGCTCCTCAGTTCTTCCGAACTGCTCTTCGTCTTCGGTCGTTGGTCTTGAAAACTGGTTCAACAAATTTTCCCATCATCTATCTTGAGGATTGCCGAGCTAAATCTGAAGAGTTTACATGTCGGGTATCCGAGGAGCCCTTTAAGTCGTCGGCCTTTATCAATGCCTTGTTATTTTTACTCCCAACTCGGGTTTGAAGTTGTCCCCATGCGGCGGTGTCCTCTTGCATCCGAGCTCCAACGCCGGACTGCATTTGAGGTATCTTTTGTAGCTGAGCACCAACGCCGGACTCTATCCGAGCTCCAACGCCGGACTGAATCCAAACTCCAATGCCGGAGAGTATCCGAGGTGTCATAGACCACCTTGGCTCAAAAAATTCGAAGGAGTTTAGCCGAGCTTAATGCCAGAAATTCCCTCTACGAGCCAGCCACTGGCGTCCGAGCTTTATGCCAGACTGCCTCCGGGGTGTCTATTGTAGTTGAGCACCAACGCCGGACTATATCCGAGGTGGTGCACCACCTCGGCCATGGGCTGATTTTTATGAATTTAATTCCAAATTGTGCAATGTAATCTCTACCGAGATGTATAGCCAGTAGCCCTCAAGGTGCGTGTTGGCCTAATATCCGGGATGCACATGAAAGAAAAAATCAAACCGCTGACCCTAGTAGCCCTTGAGACTCGGATTGATTCATAAAATGAGCCTAAGGATCAATTCCCAGCTCGGCAACATACTTAGGAATAAAAACGTGGTGCGCAAAGTCCTCGAGGCTCAGGTTGGGTGCGGCCGACCAGCCTGAGGATAATAATCTCCTCGAAAACTATATTGCACTTAAATTTTCTGCATTGGATTGTCAATGTAGTAGCCCCCGAGACACTAGTCAGGTGGCAAAACCAGATTAGGGGATCGATGTAACCCTTTAATATTTGTAAATGATAAGCACAAATCCCAGTAGCCCCCGAGCCTTAATGTGGGCACGGGTGGCCGAATTAAGGATCGATGTCCAAAGTGAAATCACAAATTATGTGTAATGATTATACATATCGAAGTACTCTACATCATTAATACTCAAATCTGCATTGTACAAAACTTTGTTGACCGACCATCGGCTTCAACCTAGTCAGCCAATAGCCGGGGAGTGTTTGTCCCACTTTATAAAGCCTTGACAAGGGCAAAGATTTACGACAAACAAGGCAATCCCGCCATACGGTTTTATAAACAAAGGTACGCGGAGAGATATGTTATATTACTTTATAACGTAAGAAACATCTTTCCAAGAAAATAATCCTACTATCGATTCCTTTCTTTGGGTTGTCATGCCAACCATGATCATGAAACCTCACCTCCGATCAATGGAGGAGAAAAATATTTAGGATTTAGTTTGGGGAAAGTTCCCAAACTCTATGGTATTAATGAACCAAAATTTTCACTTCCGTCATTGCCGACGAATGTGATACTTTAAGATTGCTAGCTTTCGGCTTCACCCAGTATGAGGTACTAACTCGGATGACCCGGTAGTAACAATCACAGAGGTGCTCCCTTTACTGCCTAGCCAAACAATCGGGAACGTAGGGGTAAGCACAGGAGCCAGGCAACCCAGCTTGGCCAAAATCTTAAGTCAAATTGATGCATATTTATGGCTTTATAACGATGATTACAGAAGCCAACCCTCGTGTATTAAATACAAATGTTGATGATATGTTTATTTTGACTCCGTTGCGACCGTTTATCCGTTGAAATTGGCCCATCATCGGCTTCCATCCCTTTGTAGTTGCTATGCAGGGTGTTTCCGTAGTAACAAAACAACCCTTAGCCGATGTCTCGGTGCCCGAAGGCGATTGTGTTAGCGGAAACGAGGCAATCATATATGTGGGCTTTATAACTTTCACTTAGTCCTAGGAGCTTAAAGTTGGCAGGCCAGCTACTAGCCCCCGGTTAGTGTTCGGCGACAACCAATCAAGCCATTAGCACTTCGGCCAATGTAATGAACGGCCTATCGTTTAACATGGGGTGACCTCCATTGACGTTATAGTTTAACACAGTCATCGGATCGCTGACCAATTTCCGCGTATTGCTGATAGTCAGTTTTCGGCTTTCTGCACTGAGGTGCTTAACCATGCGAGCTAGAAGCACAATCGCAGTGGTTCTCCCTTTGCACACCTAGCCAAACAAAGGGGAACGTAGGAGGCAAGCATAGGGGCCGGGCAACCCAACTATTGACCGAAGACACAATTCGAAACTGATGCATATATAGCAATATCCGAGAATGTTTTTGCCGAATCTCTAAAGGTGTCCAGCATTGCACTGCGAGACTTATGCTGGAAACACACAAATTGTTTAAAATTGCCATAGGCTCGGAAAACCAAAAACTTCAGTAAAAACTGGTCCTCCGAACTAGATCAAGTGTTCGGTGCCAAATCAAAAATTGGTCTTAGAGAAAGAAAGAAAAGTGCGTCTGTCGTGCTCTAACATGACACGTCCTATCTCAAGACTTCAAGCGAATCAGCCTATGGCTTCAACCTCCTATCCCAAAGGAGGAGTGCTACTCGTTAGGCCAGTTTAGCAAACTAAACTCTAGCGGCTTTGAGAGAAAAATTAGGCTCCTCAGCTATTGACCACACACTCGCATTGAAAAGGGGGTGATAGAAAAATAATTTGCAATGACTAAGAAGAAAACACTTATTATAAAATGGCTCATGTAAATTTAAGAGCCCCTAAGTGACTTGGGTAAAAGAATTTTATGTATAATGATTGTATCTACCTAAGTACTAATAACATATATGTGTTCACCCAAATTTTAAAGGCGTCTTAACCGACCGTCGGCTTCTCCCTCTTCGGTCAAGGGACAAAAAGTGTTATGTACTCCACCTGTCGAGAATATCGACGATGTTTCCGATAACCAGGCAATCAGGCCATAAGGCTGTAACAGACAAAGCGCGCTCAAGGAACTTATGCTATATTACTGACAAAGTGTAAGAAGCATCTTCGAAGAAAATAGTACCCCTACCGATACCTTTCTTCGGTTGCTCATTGTTACTATGAGACTTGTGCAATAGATGTTTTGTACTCATGGGTTCCATTGTGTGCCGACCATAATTAAAACAATAAGAGCGCTAGCTTTTGGCTTCACCCAGTCTGAGGTCCGAGCTTGGATGACCCGGTCGTGACAATCGCAGTGGTGCTCCCTTTACTCCCTAGCCGAACTATCGGGAACGTAGGGGTAAAACGGGAGCAAGGCAACCCAGCTTGCGGAACACTTAAGACGATATGGTGCATATTGTGGCGTAATACACGAACAAGGAATGAAGCCGTACAAGTATAATCATTTGCAATAGGAAAGGCTTCATAAAGGAAGCCCCCGGTTAAATGGGGTATTTGAATTTGTGTGTCCCAAATAAAGTTTTGACAAGGAAGTTTTTCAAAAGTAGTCCTTTTTCCAGAAAAAAGTATAATGCTTGGTCGAACCAAACACAAATTTAAAATTTAAAATTTTGATCATGAGAGTGAATTAGCTGGTTAATGTGTTCGGCATTGATGACGTGGTCCGGGCTTGATGCGGGACAAGGTTCCAGCCCCCAAGATGGCCCCGAGGCGGCCAAGCGGAGAGCTGGGCACTCCGAAGTGGCGGCACAGCACGACAACTGTGGAGAGGTGAAGCTCCTAGTTTAGCCGAGGTGACGAAGCAGGTCGGCGGGGTGATACCGGAGTCTCCGGCTGAGTAGGTTGTTGAAGCGGTGACACGGGGTTGCCAACACAGGGCAGCGCTCCAAGGCAACGACACAATTCGGTCGATGGAGGTGGGCGACGAGGCCACCATGCCAAGGGGATAGTGCGGCCCGATCTAAGTCAAGTGCCTGCACAAGTAAAATAGTGCAAACCAAAAAATAATAATGAAAAAAAGGTGCATAATTAATTTATGCGAAAAAAGTTTGGTAAATATGGTCTGAGCGCGGCTAGCTCGATGGCGCGTTGACGTCGTGGCACGGTGATGTCGGCGAAGGCCGGCCTGCCCAGGTGACACGGAGAAATTTGGCCAGGCTGATGCCAGGTACAAACGTCGGTAGAATTTATGTACCAAAATGATGCAGTACAAGCCAACAAAAAATATTATGTGTATAATAATGCTATGTGCTGACCGAATAGTTAGGAAAAATAAAACCTGTTTGACGGCCACGACTGCAGCAGATGCTTGGGAATAGCCGAAGTGATCCGTACGTGCTACACATAGTGATCAATCAGGTTAGTACTAGTAACACCTTTGGTCTGATATGTGCCGCCATCAAGTTGAGTCCGCATCGGCCATTTGCCCTGCTCCTCGGCGATCCTTGTTCTTTAACTTTTTTGGGTTGACCCGCACAATGCTTTGCCAGGCGACAGGTACGACTGTCATCATTAAAATTTTCTTAATACTGGTCTGACTGTGAACAAAATAGCATAATTCGACAGCCATGATTTGTGAAAAAGATGATTTACATAAAACAGATCTAATCTGAAAACTATCAGATTATATAGGTGGCATTTAAGCAGGCCAATTAGCAAGTAATAGAACTAGTACTAAAGTCAATCTCAACCTCTCGTACAGGATAAAGTACTAGTATAGAAAACGAGACCAAGTTAGATATACTTAGCTTGGGCAGGTTTACGTGGTGATGCATGCTTTGGAATCTGTGCATATGGGCACTTCTTTAGTGGCCTTGCACGGTGCTGCCGCCAGATACTTGTTCCTGGTCAGCCGCGGCTCTTCGCAAGGCTGGGATTGCAGCCCCAGACTGCCGCATGCATGTGCGCACTTCGTGGGACCTCACATGGCGTACGGGAGTTGCATGTCTCCATGGGTTAGATGTGTAGGTGGTGGCCGCCGCACAGCCCGATCCAACGTACTGCCCTGCGGCGTAAAAATTTCTTGATCTACAAACAGAGTCGTAGGACGCGACAACAATGATTTTGCAAAGAAGATAATTTGAACAGATCTAGCTGAAAAAATATAACCTGGTTGTTGATCTAGACTTCCATCGAGCCATGGCGATCACCTAGCAGGCTCTCAATGAAAGCACCAATGTCGGTTCAATATTCGGTGTATCTCTTAGTAGGGGTCCTAAGCTGGGCGTCTTGGAGCGATGGTAACATGGACACGGGGTTTTACCCAGCTTCGGGCTCTCTTGATGAGATAATATCCTACATGCTGCTTTTGATTGTATTCATATGGGTGTAGTACAGAGTACACATATCTACCACGAGATTGTATTAATGAATATGAGATTGTCTATTGACTAGCCTACCTCGGTTTATATAAGACACCGGAGGCCTAGGGTTTAGGAGAGTCCTTGTCTTGGGCGCCAAGTCTTGTGGAGTCTTCCTTGTATGCGGCAGGAGCTGTCCGAATGGGCCCATGAGTAAATGGCCCTGGGGGTCCTCGGCCCAATCCAAGAGATCGGGAGACAACGTGGTGAGTACCCCTAGTCTTGGACACCGTCAATTAGACCCTCAACAAGTAAAGATAACAGTTTTTTAGTTTATCAAGTTGAGGTTGCAAATTAGCACAATTTCAAGCATTCACAATACAATTCAAGCAAGCATGCAAAGAGTATATGAGCAGCGGAAAGTAAAGCATGCAACTTGCAAGAAAGTAAAGGGATGGGATTGGAGTGTGCAAACGCAATTGGAGACACGGAGATTTTTAGCATGGTTCCGAAAGGTGGTGCTATCGTACATCCACGTTGGTGGAGACTTCAACCCACGAAGGGTCACGGTTGCGCGAGTCTATGGTGGGCTCCACCCATGAAGGTTCATGAAGAAGCAACCGTGTCTATCCCACCATGGCCATCGCCCATGAAGGACTTGCCTCACTTGGGTAGATCTTCACGAAGTAGGCGATCTCCTTGCCCTTACAAACTCCTTGGTTCAACTCCACAATCTTGACGGAGACTCCCAAATGACACCTAAGCAATCTAGGAGACACCACTCTCCAAAAGGTAATAGATGGTGTGCTGATGATGAACTCCTTGCTCTTGTGCTTCAAATGATAGTCTCCCCAACACTCAACTCTCTCTCACAGATTTGGCTATGGTGGAAAGATGATTTGAGTGGAAAGCAACTTGGGGAAGACTAGAGATCAGGATTCTTGTGGTTGGAATGGAATGTCTTGGTCTCAACATATGAGTAGGTGGTTTTCTCTTAGAAAATGAATAGTGGAAGTGTAGGTATGTTCTGATAGCTCTCTCCATAAGTGAAGAATGGGTGGAGAGGTATATACAGCCTCCACACAAAATCTAACTGTTACACACAGATTCCCAAACTCGGTGAGACCAATTCAGGTCAAAATATGAATGTTAGAGTTTTTGGTGGGACCGATATGATCAACTCGATGGGACCGATGCGCTTGGGTTAGGGCGTAACTTAATCTCGGTGAGACCAATCACATGAACTCGGTGGGACCGATTTCAGCAATAGGCACATAGAGAGTTGGTCAGGCAAACTCGGTGGGGCCGATTCGCTCATTTTGGTGGGACTGAAACGTTACAAAAAGGAAACAGGGAGTTTGCATTGCAAACTTGATGGGACCGATCGGTCATTTCGGTGAGACCGAAAGGTTACGAACGGAAACATGGAGTTTGCAATCCCATCTAAGTGAGACTGAGATCCCTATCGGTGAAACCGAAGTGACTAGGGTTTGTGGTAGTGGCTATGTCAAATGAACTCAGTAGAGCCTGATAGATCAAATTGGTGGGGCCAAGTTTGACTTTTAGGTTTAGGACATATGTGGAAATGAGATAGTGGTTGAGGGTTCTGGAGCATATCACTAAGAATTTTGAGCAAGCAAGCCATTAAGCAATACCTCATCCCCTTTTAATAGTATTGGCTATCCTATGGACTCAATGTGATCTTGGATCACTAAAATAAAATGTAGAGTCTTGAGCTTGTTGTCAATATGTGTCCTTAGCATTTTGAAGGGGTTCCACATCCTCTTGTACATGCCACTCCAATGTTGATCTCATTTGAAATATACTAGATGAAAATATTACTCCAACAAGAGATATGTTGTCATTAATTACCAAAATCACCCAGGGAGCACTCGTGCTTTCAATTGGACAAATGCTCACTACAACCAACCTAACAACCAAATACAGATAAACAACGCATCTACTTGAAAACTGGACAAATGCTCACTTCAACCAACCTAACAACCAAATATAGATAAACAAGGCATCTACTCACTATAAACAACCAAATATAGCCATTGGTGAAACTGACGTGGACAAATCATACTTAAACATCACATAGCCCTATTTAACATTACATTTTTGCGTAACTAAAATAATTAGGCAGGGCACAGTTAAAACACTATATGGTAAAAGCTACTACAACAAAAGGTACGGGGTGGCCAGCTAGAAAATGTAAGATTTGCTGATAGATATGGCCTCACTTGTCATGGACGGGATCCTTCCACATGGAAGAGCATAGACCCATCGTGTACTCACTGATGTCGTAGATGGGTTGTTTCACCGTGGAAGAGCCGTAGTGGGTGCCCTTCTCATGGTCGTGGTCAATGAGATCTGAATTGGCAGTTGAGGATCCCAAGCCGCCGCACGAACGTGTCCTTCAAAAATGACAAAATGGGCTCGATGGCGTACAAGGATCGGAAATCCTTGACCGCATGGTGGAGGAGATCAGCGGCAGGGCCTCCGAAGAGATCGACGATGGTTGGACCAGAGGGGTTGGGGATGGACCACTTAACCTGTGGCATAGCCCGCGTGAAGCCATCACTGTCGATGAGCTTGATGTTGTAGCTAGCTTTCCCGAGATACAGTAATAAATGAGCCCACTGATGTGAAGCCTTCGGCATGGCAACGTAGTCAACATCCTCATTGACTTCCGTGGTGAGGTGTTCCACTGGGATCGACGGGTCGGCACAAATGGCGGCCACCTCGCCATGGTCCGCCGGAGAGGCCATGATAGACCTCTTTTTGGCCGTACGCTCGTCGGGATCCCCAGGATATGTGGTCAGACTTAGGTTGCGACTCTCTTGAGCATGGGATGTGGATTTGGGGGGAGGGACACCACATGTCTCATCTAAAAACTCATGCCGGGGAGGGTATGGGTATCGCTGGGTAACCTAAACTTTATTATCTAAGCAAGGAGGCACGGGCAGACTAGCAAGGAGTGGCGGCGGCAATGAGCTAGGGTTCGAGCGGGGGCAGGGGATTGGGGTGTGTACTGTGGAGGGGCGGGCTGGTATTTGAGGATACTCCAAGGCCCCTGAAAATTTTAGTAATGGTGGGTGGAGATGGTGGTGGACGAGGGAGGGTGACGGTTAAATGCCCCGGCTAGTGGAATTTTACTACAAGGTCGATGGTGGAGGAGTTGGCGCGACTGTTGAAATAATGCGGCTACTGAAATTTTGGTAAAGGAATTGAACCGGAATGGGAGCAACCAAGATCGCACACAATCCATAAAGAATGATTGTGTAAGATAATAAGGAAAAGCCGCAAACCACCGATTTTTGCATCGCTCAAGGCAGGTAGCTTTTTGATACGTCCATTTTGCATCATGCTTTGATATTGATATTTATTGCATTATGGGCTGTTATTACACATTATGTCACAATACTTATGCCTTTTCTCTCTTATTTTACAAGGTGTACATGAAGAGGGAGAATGCCGGCAGCTGGAATTCTGGGCTGGAAAAGGAGCAAATATTAGAGGCCTATTCTGCACAACTCCAAAAGTCCTGAAACTTCACGGAGGCACGTTTTGGAATTAATAAAAAATACTGGTGAAACAATCAACCAGAGGGGGCCCACACCCTGGCCATGAGGGTGGGGGCGCGCCCTACCCCCCTGGGCACGCCCCCCTGTCTCGTGGGCCCCCTGGCAGGCCTCTAGTGCCCATCTTTTGCTATATGAAGTATTTCACCCTGGAAAAAAATGAGATGGAAGCTTTCGGGACGAAGCGCCGCCATCTCGAGGTGGAACCTTGGCGGAACCAATATAGGGCTCCAGCGGAGCTGTTCTGCCGGGGAAACATCCCTCGGGGAGGGGGAAATCATCACCATCGTCATCACCATCTATCCTCTCATCGGGTGGGGGTCAATCTCCATCAACATCTTCACCAACACCATCTCCTCTCAAACCCTAGTTCATCTCTTGTATCCGATCTTTGTCTCAAAACCTCAGATTGGTACATGTGGGTTGCTAGTAGTGTTGATTACTCCTTGTAGTTGATGCTAGTTGGTTTATTCGGTGGAAGATTATATGTTCAGATCCTTAATGCATATTAATACCTCTCTGATTATGAACATGAATATGATTTGTGAGTAGTAACGGTTGTTCCTGAGGACATGGGAGAAGTCTTGCTATAAGTAGTCATGTGAATTTGGTATTCATTCGATATTTTGATAAGATGTATGGTGTCTTTCCTCTAGTGGTGTTATGTGAACGTCGACTACATGACACTTCACCATTATTTGGGCCTAGGGGAAGGCATTGGGAAGTAATAAGTAGATGATAGGTTGCTAGAGTGACAGAAGCTTAAACCCTAGTTTATGCGATGCTTCGTAAGGGGCTGATTTGGATCCATTAGTTTAATGCTATCATTAGGTTTACCTTAATACTTCTTTTGTAGTTGCAGATGATTGCAATAGGGGTTAATCATAAGTGGGATGCTTTTCCAAGTAAGGGCAGTACCCAAGCACCGGTCCACCCAACATATCAAATTATCAAAGTACCGAACGCGAATCATATGAGCGTGATGAAAACTAGCTTGACAATAATTCCCATGTGTCCTCGGGAGCTCTTTCCTCTTTATAAGAAATTGTACAGGCTTGTCCTTTGCTACAAAAAGGATTGAGCCACCTTGCTGCACTTTATTTACTTTCATTGCTTGTTACCCGTTACAAATTACCTTATCACAAAACTATCTGTTACCGATAATTTCAGTGCTTGCAGAGAATACCTTACTGAAAACCTCTTGTCATTTCCTTCTGCTCCTCGTTGGGTACGACACTCTTACTTATCGAAAGGACTAAGATAGATCCCTTATACTTGTGGGTCATCAAGATTCTTTTTTGGCTCCATTGCTGGGGAGTGAAGCGCCTTTGATAAGTGGAAATTGGTAAGGAAACATTTATATAGTGTGCTGAAATTTACTGTCACTTGTTACTATGGAAAGTAATCCTTTGAGGGGCTTGTTCGGGGTATCTTCACCCCAACCAGTAGAGCAAAGAGTTGCTCCTCAACCTACTTAATCTATTGAAAATGTTTACTTTGAAATTCCTTCGGGTATGATAGAGAAACTGCTAGCTAATCCCTTTACAGGAGATGGAACATTGCATCCCGATTTGCACCTAATCTATGTGGATGAAGTTTGTGGATTATTTAAGCTTGCAGGTATGCCCGAGGATGTTATCAAGAAGAGATTCTTCCCTTTATCTTTGAAGGGAGAGGCATTGACATGGTTTAGGCTATGTGATCATGGAACTACAACCGATTGAAATTGGAATTCCATGAGAAGTTTTATCCTATGCATCAGGTTCATCGTGATCGTAATTATATATATAATTTTTGGCCTCACGAAGGAGAAAGCATCAATCAAGCTTGGGGGAGGGTTAATTCAATGTTATATTCATGCCCCAATAATGATCTCTCAAGATAAATTATTATTCAAAAATTTTATGCTCGGCTTTCTCTCAACAATCGCTCCATGCTCGATACTTCTTGTACTAGTTCTTTTATGATGAAGACTATTGAATTCAAATGGGATTTACTGGAAAGAATTAAATGCAACTCTGAAGATTGGGATCTCGACGAAGGTAAGGAGTCAGGTATGACACCTAAGTTTTGTGTTAAACCTTTTATGGATACCGATGTTTTCCGTGAATCTGAGATAGTAGCTTCGTTTTGTGAATCATTTGCTACTCATGTCGATCTCCCTAAGGAGAAGTGGTTTAAATATCATCCTCCCATTGAAGTAAAAGTAGTTGAACCTATTAAAGTTGAAGAAAATACTATCACTTATAATGTTGATTCTGTTGTTCCTACCGCTTATATTGAGAAACCACCTTTCCCTATTAGAGTAAAGGATCATGCTAAAGCTTCAATTGTGGTTTGTAAGAGTAATACTAGAACACCTACATCCCCTGAGCAAATTAAAGTTGAACCTAGTATTGTATGGTTAAAGATCTCTTGGCCGATAATATCGGTGGGCATGTTATTTACTTTTGTGGTGAAGCTGCTAGAATTGCTAGACCCGATACTAAAAATAAAAATAGACCTATTGTAGGCATGCCTGTTATTTCTGTTAAAATAGGAGATCATTTCTATCATGGCTTATGTGATATGGGTGCTAGTGCGAGTGCAATACCTCATTCTTTATGCGAAGAAATTATGCATGATATTGCACCTGCTGAGTTAGAAGGTATCGATATTACAATTAAGCTTGCCAATAGTGATACTATTTCACCAGTTGGGATTGTTAGAGATGTTGAAGTCTTATGTGGGAAAGTTAAATATCCTGCTGATTTTCTTGTTCTTGGTTCCCCACAAGATGACTTTTGTCCCATTATATTTGGTAGACCCTTCTTGAATACTGTTAATGCTACAATAGGTTGTGAAAAGAATATTGTTACGATTGGGTTAGGGGATATGTCTCATGACTTTAACTTTGCTAAAGTTCGTAGACAACCCCATGATAAAGAATCCCTAGTAAGGATGAAACTATTGGTCTTGCTTCTATTGTCGTACCTCCTAATGATCCTTTAGAACAATATTTGCTAGACCATGAAAATGATATGTTTATGAATGAAAGAAGGGAAATAGATGAAGTATTCTTTAAACAGGGACCTATTTTGAAACACAACTTGCCTGTTGAAATCCTAGGGATCCTCCACCACCCAAGGGTGATCCCGTGTTTGAGCTTAAGCCATTACCTGATACTCTTAAATATGCTTATCTTGATGAAAAGAAGATATATCCTGTTATTATTAGTGCTAACCTTTCAGTGCAGGAAGAGGAGAAATTATTGAAAACTATGAAGAAGCACTGTGCTTTTATTGGATATACTCTTGATAACCTTAAGGGCATTACTCCCACTCTATGCCAACACAAGATAAAATTGGAGAAAGACGCTAAACCTGTTGTTGATCACCAATGACGGTTAAATCCTAAGATGAAAGAAGTGGTAAGAAAAGAAATACTAAAGCTTCTGGAGGCAGGTATAATTTATCCCGTTGCTGATAGTTAGTGGGCAAGTCATTTCCATTGTGTCCCTAAGAAGGGAGGTATTACTGTTGTTCCTAATGATAAAGATGAATTGATCCTACAAATAATTGTTACTAGTTATAGGATGGTAATTCATTTCTGCAAATTAAATAAAGCTACTAGAAAATATCATTACCTTTTACCTTTTATTGATCAAATGCTAGAAAGATTATCTAAACATACCCATTTTTGCTTTCTAGATGGTTATTCTGGTTTCTCTCAAATACCTGTGTCAAAAGAGGATTAGGATACGACCACTTTTACTTGCCCTTTTGGTACCTTTGCTGATAGACATATGCCTTTTGCTTTATGTAATGCACCTGCTACCTTTCAAAGATGCATGATGGCTATATTCTCTGATTTTTGTGAAAAGATTGTTGAGGTTTTCATCGATGATTTTGCCATATATGGAACTTCTTTTGATGATTCCTTGAGCAACCTTGATTGAGTTTTGCAGAGATGCGACGAAACTAATCTTGTCTTGAATTGGGAGAAGTGCCACTTTATGGTTAATGAAGGTATTGTCTTTGTGCATAAAATTTATGAAAGAGGTATTGAAGTTGATAAAGCTAAAGTCGATGCTATTGAAAAGATGTCGTGTCCTAAGGACATCAAAGGTATAAGAAGTTTCCTTAGTCATGTCGGTTTTTATAGGAGGTCCATTAAAGACTTCTCTAAAATTTCTAGGCCTCTGACTAACCTCTTACAAAAATACATTCCTTTTGTCTTTGATGATGATTGTGCAGAAGCATTTGAAATACTTAAGAAAGTTTTGATTTATGCACCTATTGTTCAGCCACCTAATTGGAATTTACCCTTTGAAATTATGTGTGATGCTAGTGATTATTCTTAGGTGTTGTTCTAGGACAAAGAGTTCATAAGAAATTAAATGTTATCCAATATGCTATTAAAACTCTAGACAGTGCCCAGAGAAATTATGCTACTACTAAAAAGAATTTTTAGCAGTTGTATTTGCTTGTGATAAGTTCAGACCTTACATTGTTGACTCTAAAGTAACCATTCACACTGGTCATGCTTCTATTAAATATCTTATGGAAAAGAAAGATGCTAAACCTAGACTTATTAGATGGGTTCTCTTACTACAAGAATTTGATTTGCATATTATTGGTAGAAAGGGAGCTGAGAACCCCGTTGCAGGCAACTTGTCTAGGTTAGAAAATGTTCTTGATGAGCCACTACCTATTGATGATAGCTTTCCTGATGAACAATTAGCTATCGTAAATCCTTCTGGTACTGCTCCATGGTATACTGATTATGCTAATTACATTGTTGCCAAATTTATACCACCTAGTTTCACATACCAGCAAAAGAAAAAGTTTTTCTATGATTTAAGACATTACTTTTGGGATCACCCACACCTTTATAAATAAGGAGTAGATGGTGTTATTAGACGTTGTGTACCTGAGCATGAACCGGAACAAATCCTACGCAAGTGTCAATCCGAGGCTTATGGAGGACACCACGGTGGAGATAGAACTACACATAAGGTATTGCAATCCGGTTTTTATTGTCCTACTCTCTTCAAAGATGCCCATAAGTTTGTCTTGTCTTGTGATGAATGTCAAAGAATCGGTAATATTAGTAGATGTCAAGAAATGCCTACGAATTATTCTCTTGTTATTGAACCATTTGATGTTTGGGGCTTTGATTATATGGGATCGTTTCCTTCCTCTAATGGGTATACACATATTTTAGTTGTTGTTGATTACGTTACTAAGTGGGTAGAAGCTATTCCAACTAGTAGTGCTGATCATAACACCTCTATTAAGATGCTCAAAGAAGTTATTTCTCCGAGGTTTGGAGTCCCTAAATACTTAATGACTGATGGTGGTTCACATTTTATTCATGGTGCTTTCCGTAAAATTCTTGCTAAATATGATGTTAATCATAGAATTGCATCTCCATATCACCCACAGTCTAGTGGCCAAGTAGAACTGAGTAATAGAGAGCTCAAATTAATTTTGCAAAAGACTGTTAATAGATCTAGAAAGAATTGGTCCAAGAAACTTGATGATGCATTATGGGCCTATAGAACTGCATATAAAAATCCTATGGGTATGCCTCCGTATAAAATGGTTTATGGAAAAGCTTGGCTTACCTCTCGAACTAGAACATAAGGCGTATTGGGCCATTAAAGAGCTCAACTATGATTTTAAACCTGCTGGTGAGAAGAGGCTATTTGACATTAGCTCACTTGATGAGTGGAGAGCCCAGGCATATGAGAATGCCAAACTATTTAAAGAAAAGATTAAAAGATGGCATGACAAAATGATACAAAAGCGTGAGTTTAATGTAGGTGATTATGTTTTGCTATACAACTCTCGTTTAAGATTTTTTTTGTAGGAAAACTTCTATCTAAATGGGAAGGCCCTTATGTTATCGAGGAGGTCTATCATTCCGGTGCCATAAAAATCAACAACTTCGAAGGCATAAAGCCGAAGGTGGTGAACGGTCAAAGGATCAAACAATATATCTCAGGTAATCCCATAAATGTTGAAACCAATGTTATTGAAACCGTAACCACGGAGGAATACATAAGGGATACTTTCTAGAATGTTTCAGACTCCGAAAAGGAATAGGTATGTGCTACGGTAAGTAAACCGACTCCAAAACAGTTCTAATAGCAATTTTTCTCTGTTTTGGAATATTTAAGAAAATAGGAAAATAAGAAGTAGTCCGGGAAGGACACGAGGCATCCACAAGGGTGGAGGGCGCGCCCCTGCCTCATGGGCACCTCGTGTGCTCTCCGGACTCCGTTTTCTTGCATGATACTTCTTTTGGTCGGTAAAAATTCATTATATAATCTCCTGAAGGTTTTGAACACCATATCACGCAAATATCCTTTGTCTTTGTTTCGAGCTGTTTTTCTGTCAGATCTAGATCACCATGACATCTCCAAGCGCCCCCAAGGACAAGTTCTTCGAGAAGGTCATCAACCCCTACCTCGTCGAAGTGCTGCAACATCCTCAAACCATTGAGATGCCTGAGGGGTTGCTGCACATCCGCCATGTTGAGGGACGAAGGAGGACCGGAAGCACGGAGACAAGGCTCGAAGCAATGGAGCAACAAGTTTTCAAGTGCCAGGAGATGGTGGAACGTGGACTCGACGCCAACCACATAATGGTCACGGAGTTCTTCAAAAACCACAAGCTAGATGTCAAGAACATTGGGGAGACCACTTCAAGCTTCACAAGAAAATCGAGAACCTCCAGGCCCAGATCTATGACCTGCAAAACCAAAACTGTGAGTATGAATATAGATTCAAGAGGATGAGTTTGGCTGCAGGTTTGAGGATCCCGGAGACTCGATCATCCTTTTATGATGGTGAGCCTATGCCTTGGAAGATGGACGACAAGCCTACATCATCAACAACTCTACCATCACCACCTCCGAAGAAAGAGACATAAATACATGGGTATGGGCACTCCCCTTGGCAACTGCCAAGCTTGGGGGAGGTGCCCCGGTATCGTATCACCATCACACTCCTATCTTTATCCTTTTTCTTAGTTCGATCCTTTTGGTAATATCTTGATCTGTTAGAATAAAGTTTTAGTACGATTTAGTTTTGAATTTTGCTTTATGATCCTCCTATGTAATCGAGTCCGTGAGCTATATATATAATAAAGATTAGTGTTGAGTCAAGGGCTTGATTATCCTGTTATGATCTTGGGGGAATTAAAGAAAAAAGAGAGAATAAAAAGAAATAACAAGATCATATTGATCTAATGGAGAGTAATGACTTCACATATAAAGAGTATGGTGAATAAAAGTTTTTGAGAGTTGACAAACATATTTTTGGTTATCATTGCAATTAATAAGAAGTAATAAAGAAAGGGAGGTTCTCACATATAAATATACTATCTTGGACATCTTTTATGATTGTGAGCACTGAAACGTCCATTTTGCATCATGCTTTTATATCAATATTTATGGCATTATGGGATGTTATTACACATTATGTCTCAATACTTATGACTATTCTCTCTTATTTTACAAGGTTTGCCATGAAGAGGGGGAATGCCGGCTGGAAACCTATTATGCACAGCTCCAAAAATCCTGAAACTCCATGAAAGTCATTTTTGCAATTAATAATATTTTATTGAGCGAAGAAAACACCAGAGGGGCCCAGACCCTGGCAAGGAGGGTGGGGGCGCGCCCACCCCTACTGGTCGCCCCCTGTCTCCTGGGCCCCCTGGTGGCCCTCAGGTGCCCATCTTCTGCTATATGAAGGCTTTACCCAGAAAAAAGTCATAAGCAAGCTTACGGGACGAAACTCCGCCGCCACAAGGTGGAACCTTGGCGGAACCAATCTAGGGCTCTGGCGGAGCTGTTATGTCGGGGAAACTTCCCTCTGGGAGGGGGAAATCATCACCATTGTCATCACCAACGATCCTCTCAGCGGGAGGGGGTCAATCTCCATCAACATCTTCACCAGCACCATCTCCTCTCAAAACCCTAGTTCATCTCTTGTATCCAAACGACAAATTGGTACCCGTGGATTGCTAGTAGTGTTGATTACTCCTTGTAGTTGATGCTAATTGGTTTACTTGGTGGAAGATCATATGTTCAGATCCTTAATCCATATTAATACTCCTCTGATCGTGAACATGAATATGTTTTGTGAGTAGTTACGTTTGTTCCTGAGGACATGGGTGAAGTCTTGCTAGTAGTAGTCATGTGAATTTGGAAGTAATAAGCAGATGGTGGGTTGCTAGAGAGACAGAAGCTTAAACCCTAGTTTATGCGTTGCTTCGTAAGGGGATGATTTGGATCCATTAGTTTAATGCTATCGTTAGGTTTACCTTAATACTTCTTTTGTAGTTGCGGATGCTTGGAATAAGGGTTAATCATAAGTGCGATGCTTGTCCAAGTAAGGGCAGTACCCAAGCACCGGTCCACCCAACATATCAAATTATCAAATTACCGAATGCGAATCATATGAGCGTGATGAAAACTAGCTTGACAATAATTCCCATGTGTCCTTGGGAGCTCTTTCCTCTTTATAAGAAATTGTCTAGGCTTGTCCTTTGCTACAAAAAGGATTGCGCCACCTTGCTGCACTTTATTTACTTTCATTGCTTGTTACCCGTTACAAATTATCTTATCACAAAACTATCTGTTACTTACAATTTCAGTGCTTGCAGAGAATACCTTACTGAAAACCGCTTGTCATTTCCTTATGCTCCTCATTGGGTTCGACACTCTTACTTATCGAAAGGACTAAGATAGATCCCCTATACTTGTGGGTCATCAAGACTCTTTTCTGGCGCCATTGTCGGGGAATGAAGCCCCTTTGGTGAGTGGAACTTGGTAAGGAAACATTTATATAGTGTGCTGAAATTTTCTGTCACTTGTTACTATGGAAACTAATCCTTTGAGATTCCTTCGGGTATGATAGAGAAACTGCTAGCTAATCCCTTTGCAGGAGATGGAACATTGCATCCCGATTTATACCTTATCTTTGTGGAGAAGTTTGTGTATTATTTTAGCTTGCAGGTATTCCCGATGATGTTGTCAAAAGGAAGGTCTTCCCTTTATCTTTGAAGGGAGATGCATTGACATGGTATTGGCTATGTGATGATACGGGATCTTGGAACTATAAATGATTGAAGTTGGAATTTCACCAGAAGTTCTATCCTATGCATCTTGTTCATCGTGATCGTAATTACATATATAATTTCTGGCCTCGTGAAGGAGAAAGCATCGCTCAAGCTTGGGGGAGGCTTAATTCAATGTTATATTCATGCCCCAATCATGAGCTCTCATGAGACATGATTATTCAAAAAAATTATGCTCAGATTTCTCCCAATGATCACACCATGCTTGATACTTCCTATGCTGGTTCAAATATGCTGAAGACTACTGAATTCAAGTAGGATTTATTGGAAAGAATTAAATGCAACTCTGAAGATTGGGGTTCCGACGATGGTAAGGAGTCAGGTATAACACCTAAGTTTGATTGTGTTAAGTCTTTTATGGATACCAATGCTTTTCATGGATTTAGCGCTAAGTATGGACTTGACTCTGAGATAGTAGCTGCTTTTTGTGAATCTTTTGCTACTCACGTTGATCTCCCTAAGGAGAAGTGGTTTAAATATAATCCTCCCATTGAAGTAAAAGTAGTTGCACCTATTACAGTTGAAGAAAAGACTATCACTTATAATGATCCTATTGTCCCTACTAGTTATGTTGAAAAACCACCTTTTCCTGTTAGGATGAAGGATCATGCTCAAACTTCAACTGTTGTTCGTAAGAGTAATACTAGAACTTATACACCTCCTGAGAAAATCAAAGTTGAACCTAGTATTGCTATGGTTAAAGATCTCTTGGATGATAATTGAGATGGCCATGTTATTTACTTTTGTGAACAGGCTGCTAATATTGCTAGACCAGATGCTAAGATACATAGACCTGTCGTAGGCATGCCTGTTATTTCTGTTAAAATAGGAGATCATTGTTATCATGGCTTATGTGATATGTGTCGTGGAATTAACACGTCAGATGTCCTCATGAAAGGACTTAGTCGCGGAGCCATCGCTATGGGTTAGCTTGAAGGGGTTAAACCGGACAAGGGACACAGGAGTTTTATACTAGTTCGGCCCCTTCGATGAAGGTAAAAGCCTACGTCTAGTTGTGATGGGATTGATTGGGGTTCGATGATCAGGAACCAAATACGCTTTGCCTGAGTCTCGAGTTATTGTCTGTTGTCCTCGAACCGCCGCTGGGTCGTCCCTTTATATACATAGGTTGACGCTAGGCCGGTTTACAGAGTCCCGAGACCGACTCATACAAGTGTCCGGCTCGGTCTCTCCTTTCCTAACTTACAATACAAGTTACATAACTATGGAGGTTCATCACTATGAGCCCTAATCCGCCCCTGGGCTTTGGGCCTCTAAGCTTTATTAGTAAAGCGCCATCTTCGGGGTCTTCATGGGCTTCAATGTAGTTGACGGTGAACCGGACCCTCCTGGGCGGTTTACATCCAGTAGCTATATCCCCAACATTAGGCCCCAGATTGATTTGAACCTGTTCATGTCAACCCTTTAAACTTCAAGAACTTCTGCGAGCATCTCCTTACATTTTTCATAAACCACAGTGATATCTTCTCTTGCCAATTTTGTTGAACCGCCGCGGTGACATTATCCTCTTGTCACCGCAATGGACCATCATGACGTCATCTTCATAAAAAAAGATGATTAAAAGGTTCCTTTATTAATGTTATCCCGAAAATCGAGGCGTCAGCCGCGCCCACCTTGCCGCTTCAGGCTCCTTGATTTTCGCGCCTGCCACTTATCTTCCTGCCTTGTTATAAATACACCCGAAAGGTCCTTCCACTTTCTTCCCTTTCTCCTTTTCTTCCTGCTCGCGACCCGAAGAGACCCCAGCGCCGCCACCGCTGTCGACCTTCAAATGTGCATCGACAAAGGCTGCTGCATCACCCTGTTCGCAGTAGAGTCCTTGCAACTCTCCTCTGCCGCTGAGTGGATATGGTAAGTTTACTTTCCTGTAACCCTAGATCTCCATTAGGGCTTCGAGTTCATCTGTGCCCGTTGCCGTTCTTCAGTTCTTCAGCACCCTTCTCTTAGTCTTTTTACTGAGACTATATCTGCGCCTGATAGTTTTGATCTGCGGTTAGATCATATTGTTAGTTTACCATACCATAGTATCTTGCTGCTTCTGAACGGACGCCATCTGGATCTTCTTTGTTCCTCTTAGAGCCATTGTAGGGTTCAGAGAAATTTTCTCTTTATAACCACAGTAGATCCAAAATTATACTGCCATATTGTGAAACTTGTTTCTGTAAACACTTAGTAGATATTTTGGCTCTGGCTCTTCTGCTCAGGTGCGGTTTAACTTTTAAAGTCAATCCGCCATACATCATTAGCCCTCACTTAAACCGCCAGCTGTACTTGAAACGGCAATTTTCCGGTTTAACACTGAATAGTACACTTAAACCGTCAATCGTAAACCGACCTTTATTTTTCCTTTCACACTTTGTCTTCCGAGATGACCAAACAATTCTCTGCTTGCAACTGGGTTCCGTCCTGGATCACGGAGACACAAATCAACGGATATGTCACCACTGGTGCTTTAGCCTCAAAAGGGTCCTTCATTGGCGAGTTCCGGGCTCTGAATGCCCACTTGAACCTCAAGATGGAGAAGTGATTGTATTTATGCAACACTTAGACCGGGGATTCAGCCCGCCTGGATCAAAAAATTTCCGCGATGTTTGTAACGCCCTCGATGCGGCTATATCTCCCACGTGTCGAAGCACGACTTAGAGGCATAACCGCATTGAAAGTAGTGTCGCAAGTGAGGTAATCTTCGCACAACCCATGTAATACATAAGGGAAAAGATACATAGTTGGCTTAAAGTCGCCACTTCACACAATACATAAATAAACATCCATCATCCAGATTACACTCAAGGTCCGACTACGGAACCAAAATAAAAGAAGACTACCCCAAAAGCTACACAGATCCCCGATCATCCCGACTGGGCTCCTCTACTGATCATCTGGAAACGATACATAGTAACGACCAAGAGCCTCATCAAATTCCCACTTCAGCTCAGTTGCAGCATCTGCGCCAGTATCCTCGGCACTTGCATCTGTTTTGGTAGAATCTGTGAGCCACGAGGACTTAGCAATCTCACACCCGCGAGATCAAGACTATTTAAGCTCATAGGTAGGAAAGGTGTAATATGGTGGAGCTGCGGCAAGCACTAAGCATATATGGTGGCCAACATACGCAAGTGAGAGCGAGAAGAGAAGCAACGCGTCGGACGAGAAGCTAGAAGTGATCAAGAAGTGATCCTGAAGCTACTTACGCCAAGCATAACACAAACCGTGTTCACTTCCCGGACTCCACCGAGAAGAGACCATCACGGCTACACACGCGGTTGATGCATTTTAAAGAGGTCAAGTGTCAAGTTATCTACAACCGGACATTAACAAATTCCCATCTGCCTCATAACCGCGGGCACGGCTTTCGAAAGATTATATACCCTGCAGAGGTGTCCCAACTCAGCCCATCACAAGCTCTCACGGTCAACGAAGGAATAGACCTTCTCCCGGGAAGACCCGATCAGTCTCGGAATCCCGGTTCGCAAAACACTTCGACAATGGTAAAACAAGACCAGCAAGACCACCTGACTGTGCCGACAAATCCCGATAGGAGCTGCACATATCTCGTTCTCAGGGCACATACGGATGAGCAGTCCGTACAACTAAAACCAGCCCTCAAGTTTCCCCGAGGTGGCGCTGCAAAGGGCTCTAGTTTGGACCAGCACTCAGAGGAGCACTGGCCCGGGGGTGTAATAAAGATGACACTTGGGCTCGCGAAAACCCAAGGGAAAGGGCTTAGGTGGCAAATGGTAAAACCAAAGTTGGGCCTTGCTGGAGGAGTTTTATTCAAAGCGAACTGTTAAGGGGGTCCCATAAATCACCCAACTGTGTAAGGAACGCAAAATCAAGGAACATAACACCGGTAAACGGAACTAAGGCGGCAAGAGTGGAACAAGTCACCAGGCATAAGGCCGAGCCTTCCACCCTTTACCAAGTATATAAGGTGCATTAATATAAACATGAGATATTGTGATATCCCAAAATAACCACGTTCCGACCTGGAACAAACTTCATCTTCACCTGCAACTAACAATGTTATAAGAGGGGCTGAGCAAAAGCGGTGACATAGCCAGACAAAGGGTTTGCTAGGACAGGGTGGTTAGAGGTTCAACATTGCAATAGGTAGGCATGGTAAACAAAGGCAGGTAGGGCTAACAAAGTGATAGAGCGAGTACTAGCAAGCAAAGATAGTAATGATTTCGAAGGTATGATCATCTTGCCTTCGTAAGCGTTCTCAACAGGGTTCTCAGAGTAGTCAAAGGCTGGATCCTCGTAAGCGTTCTCAACAGGGTCCTCGTGCACGTACTCATCTCCCGGCTCTACCCAAAGCAAGAACACAAGCAAAGGAGCCACAATAAATCACGCTGCAATGCGCAAGCAATATGATGGAAAACATGTCATGATATGCGAGATGTGATATGCAATGCATATGCGTGCTTCGGAAGGAAAGATGATGAACAAGGCATCAACTTGGCAAACCAAGTATGCCGCTGGAAAGATGATATGATTTCAGTTGAAATCGATATAAAGATCACCGGGAACGGATGCACGGTTTGAAAATGGCAAGCAAGACAAGTATGGCACAAAGATGCGTTTAACAGCGCGATGCTACTTAGCATGCAACAAGAAACTATGCTACAGCACCCCAACAGAAAAACAAATCATATGGAAATGATCTACAGGGGATGCTTTACAAAAGAGGAACACTGAGCTACAGCTCATTCACATCATAACAGGTTCAAACAAGCATGGAGAAAGTGCAAAAAATTATCAGGTTGGACATGGCAAAAACAACAACATGAAGCAATGTTCAGAGCAGGTTATCAACATGCTACAGGAACTTATAATAGCAAAATAAGACATGGCATGAATCTACTCAAAGCATAAATCAAAAGTCCCTTACTAACCATAAGCCAAAAAGGACTAGAAAATATGATGGCACCCACGTAAACATAGCAAGTTTCATTAACAGATATCAGCAAACAAAGCATGGCATTGAAATAATTATGAAGGCACCTTCGCGAGCTCGATGCACTCACTATAGAGCTCCTCATGATAAACTAAGCATACATCCATCAAGAAGACATGACATAGAAGCTATACATGGCAAGAAACAACATCATAGCATACCCGGACCAACTACAAAAACCTCGGTCAAATTGAATAACATGTAAACAATCTGCCAGGAAACAATTTGGAGCAAAAGTAGAGAACGAAAATGACATGCTAGGCTACTCCATAATTGCAACCAGGACCATGGATGGATAGAGCAAAACCATGTTTTCAAAACACCCTTACTGAAGTATCTCAAATTATGCATGGATTTATCTGTAGCAGCGTGTTTACATGGCAACAAAATTACAGCAGAACAGGAACTAAAAACAGCGTTAACACGAAGCCTAGTTTGCATGCTTGTGCTAGTCACCACATTGATCACAAAAATACATGGTAAACACCTCTGTAAAGAAGACATAGCCTAGTTCAAAACACATTTAAGGATCACCCTCATAGGATGCACACATCAAACATGGCAAAAATGACAAAAGAGCTCGTGCTGATAAGATTCTGAAACTAACGATATGAATCCCTCTTCCAACAGCATTTCGGGCACCAAGATGACCTCAAATGCAAATGATGCAATGGAACGAAATGATGTACTCTTTGAGGCAAACAATTTGACATATTATACGCACGAAACGGAGCTACGGGTGCGAAGATGTGATGCAATGAAGATGCAACAAAAATATCACAGATAATGACTTAGACGATTTCGGGGCTCGGGGAAAGTCAACCTTGTCTCTCTCCCAGATCGGATTTGGCCGGACGAGGCTCGCCGGAGCTGGATGCTGGAGGTGGGGACGACGACGGCCGGAGGGAGGAGAGCGAGGTCGGGGCGGCGCACGGCGGCGC
>NC_057798.1:582332371-582334589 GCF_018294505.1 Triticum aestivum
GGGGAGGGCCCCGCGTGGGCCTGGGCGGGCCGCGGCAGCGGCGGGCGGCGGACGCCCACGTGGCGCTGCCCGATTCGTCCGGGGCAGGCGGGCGGACGTGTTCGGCCGTCCGGATTTCGTCCGGCGGCGCGGAGAGGGAAAATAGCTAGGGTTTCGTCCGGAATTTCGGGGAAGGGGTCTATATATAGAGGTAGTGGGAGCTAGGAGTTTCCAAATGGGGTGTAGTTTTCGCCCACACGATCGTGATCGAACGACCGAGAGCATGGAGGGGAGTTAGATGGGTTATTGGGCTGTTTTGGAGGGGTGTTGGGCTGCACCTTAAAAGAGGCCTTAGCGGGAGCACGGTTAACCGTTGGAGTACCAAACGAGCTCCAAATGTCCCGAAACTTGACAGGTGGTCTACCGGTGCTATATCAGGGCCACTTGGCAAGGCTCAGTCCATTCTGAGAATGTTCAACACCCGCACACGAAAGAAGACAAAAGGGGTGCGCCGGTGCATGTGGGAGTGTCGGATTGCGAAACGGATAACGGGGAAAATGCTCGGATGCATGAGACGACAACGTATGCAAATGAGATGCACATGATGACATGATATGGCATGCATGACATGAATAAAATGCAAGAATAAAATACAAAACCCAACCACGGAGGGAATATCATATTACATAGCCGAAAATGGCAAGAGTTGGAGTTACAAAGATGGAAAGATACATCCGGGGTGTTACAACACTCCACCACTACAAGAGGATCTCGTCCCGAGATCTAGGACTGAAAGAACTCCGGATATTCGGAACGGAGGTGATCTCGCGCTCCCAGGTGGCTTCTCGGTCAGAATGGTGTGACCAGTTCACTTTCAGGAATTTGATTGACTTGTTGCGAGTCTTGCGCTCGGTTTCTTCAAGAATAGCAACGGGGTGCTCATGATAAGAGAGATCTTCTTGGAGTTCGTTCTCTTCGAAGTTGATAGTGCGCTCAGGAGTGTAATCTGGATGATGGATGTTTATTTATGTATTGTGTGAAGTGGTGACTGTAAGCCAACTATGTATCTTTTCCATTATGTATTACATGGGTTGTGCGAAGATTACCTCACTTGCGACACTGCTTTTAATGCGGTTATGCCTCTAAGTCATGCTTCGACACGTGGGAGATATAGCCGCATCGAGGGCGTTACAAGTTGGTATCAGAGCCAGGTTATCAACATGCTACAGGAACTTATAATAGCAAAATAAGACATGGGATGAATCTACTCAAAGCATAGATCAAAAGTCCCTTACTTACCATAAGCCAAAAAGGACTAGAAAATATGATGGCACCCACGTAAGCATAGCAAGTTTCGTTAACAGATTTCAGCAAACAAAGCATGGCATTGAAATAATTATGAAGGCACATTCGCGAGCTCGATGCACTCACTACATAGCTCCTCATGATAAACTAAGCATACATCCATCAAGAAGACATGACATAGAAGCTATACATGGCAAGAAACAACATCATAGCATACCCGGACCAACTACAACAACCTCGGCCAAATTGAATAACATGTAAACAATCTGCCAGGAAACAATTTGGAGCAAAAGTAGAGCACAAAAATGACATGCTAGGCTACTCCATAATTGCAACCAGGACCATGGATGGATAGAGCAAATCCATGTTTTGGAAACACCCTTACTGAATTATCTCAAATTATGCATGGATTTATCTGTAGCAGCATGTTTACATGGCAACAAAATTACAGCAGAACAGGAACTAAAAACAGCGTTAACACGAAGCCTAGTTTGCATGCTTGTGCTAGTCACCACATTGCTCACAAAAATACATGGTAAGCACCTCTGTAAAGAAGACATAGCCTAGTTCAAAACACATTTAAGGATCACCCTCATAGGATGCACACATCAAACATGGCAAAAATGACAAAAGAGCTCATGCTGATAAGATTCTGAAACTAACGATATGAAGCCCTCTTCCAACAGCATTTCGGGCATCAAGATGACCTCAAATGCAAATGATGCAATGGAATGAAATGATGTACTCTTCGAGACGAACAATTTGACATATTATACGCACGAAACAGAGCTACAGGTGCGAAGATGTGATGCGATGAAGATGCAACAAAAATATCACAGATAATGACTTAGACGATTTCAGGGCTCGGGGAAAGTCAACCTTGTCTCTCTCCCAGATCGCATCTGGCCGGACGAGGCTCACCGGAGCTGGATGC
>NC_057798.1:582334984-582337132 GCF_018294505.1 Triticum aestivum
AATACGTCCGGGGCAGGCGCGCGGACGTGTCCGGCCGTCCGGATTTTGTCCGGCGGCGCGGAGAGGGAAAATAGCTAGGGTTTCGTCCGGAATTTCGGGGAAGGGGTCTATATATAGAGGTAGAGGGAGCTAGGAGTGTCCAAATGGGGTGTAGTTTTCGCCCACACGGTCGTGATCGAACGACCGAGAGCATGGAGGGGAGTTAGATGGGTTATTGGGCTGTTTTGGAGGGGTGTTGGGCTGCAACTTAAAAGAGGCCTTAGCGGGAGTGCGGTTAACCGTTGGAGTACCAAACGAGCTCCAAACGTCCCGAAACTTGACAGCTGGTCTACCGGTGCTATACCAGGGCCACTTGGCAAGCCTCAGTCCATTCCGAGAACGTTCAACACCCACACACGAAAGAAGACAAAAGGGGTGCGCCGGTGCATGTGGGAGTGTCGGATTGCGAAACGGACAACGGGGAAAATGCTCGGATGCATGAGACGAACACGTATGCAAATGAGATGCACATGATGACATGATATGACATGCATGACATGAATAAAATGCAAGAACAAAAGACAAAACCCAACCACGGAGGGAATATCATATTACATAGCCGAAAATGGCAAGAGTTGGAGTTACAAAGATGGAAAGATACATCCGGGGTGTTACAACACTCCACCACTACAAGAGGATCTCGTCCCGAGATCTAGGACTGAAAGAACTCCGGATATTCGGAACGGAGGTGATCCTCGCGCTCCCAGGTGGCTTCTCGGTCGGAATGGTGTGACCAGTTCACTTTCAGGAATTTGATTGACTTGTTGCGAGTCTTGCGCTCGGTTTCTTCAAGAATAGCAACGGGGTGCTCATGATAAGAGAGATCTTCTTGGAGTTCGTTCTCTTCGAAGTTGATAGTGCGCTCAGGAGTGTAATCTGGATGATGGATGTTTATTTATGTATTGTGTGAAGTGGTGACTGTAAGCCAACTATGTATCTTTTCCATTATGTATTACATGGGTTGTGCGAAGATTACCTCACTTGCGACACTGCTTTTAATGCGGTTATGCCTCTAAGTCATGCTTCGACACGTGGGAGATATAGCCGCATCGAGGGCGTTACAAGTTGGTATCAGAGCCAGGTTATCAACATGCTACAGGAACTTATAATAGCAAAATAAGACATGGGATGAATCTACTCAAAGCATAGATCAAAAGTCCCTTACTTACCATAAGCCAAAAAGGACTAGAAAATATGATGGCACCCACGTAAGCATAGCAAGTTTCGTTAACAGATTTCAGCAAACAAAGCATGACATTGAAATAATTATGAAGGCACCTTCGCGAGCTCGATGCACTCACTACATAGCTCCTCATGATAAACTAAGCATACATCCATCAAGAAGACATGACATAGAAGCTATACATGGCAAGAAACAACATCATAGCATACCCGGACCAACTACAACAACCTCGGCCAAATTGAATAACATGTAAACAATCTGCCAGGAAACAATTTGGAGCAAAAGTAGAGCACAAAAATGACATGCTAGGCTACTCCATAATTGCAACCAGGACCATGGATGGATAGAGCAAATCCATGTTTTGGAAACACCCTTACTGAATTATCTCAAATTATGCATGGATTTATCTGTAGCAGCATGTTTACATGGCAACAAAATTACAGCAGAACAGGAACTAAAAACAGCGTTAACACGAAGCCTAGTTTGCATGCTTGTGCTAGTCAGCACATTGCTCACAAAAATACATGGTAAGCACCTCTGTAAAGAAGACATAGCCTAGTTCAAAACACATTTAAGGATCACCCTCATAGGATGCACACATCAAACATGGCAAAAATGACAAAAGAGCTCATGCTGATAAGATTCTGAAACTAACGATATGAAGCCCTCTTCCAACAGCATTTCGGGCATCAAGATGACCTCAAATGCAAATGATGCAATGGAATGAAATGATGTACTCTTCGAGACGAACAATTTGACATATTATACGCACGAAACAGAGCTACAGGTGCGAAGATGTGATGCGATGAAGATGCAACAAAAATATCACAGATAATGACTTAGACGATTTCAGGGCTCGGGGAAAGTCAACCTTGTCTCTCTCCCAGATCGCATCTGGCCGGACGAGGCTCACCGGAGCTGGATGC
>NC_057798.1:582338150-582340468 GCF_018294505.1 Triticum aestivum
CCGTGGCGGCGGGCGGCGGACGCCCACGTGGCGCTGCCCGATTCGTCCGGGGCAGGCGCGCGGACGTGTCCGGCCGTCCGGATTTTGTCCGGCGGCGCGGAGAGGGAAAATAGCTAGGGTTTCGTCCGGAATTTCGGGGAAGGGGTCTATATATAGAGGTAGAGGGAGCTAGGAGTGTCCAAATGGGGTGTAGTTTTCGCCCACACGGTCGTGATCGAACGACCGAGAGCATGGAGGGGAGTTAGATGGGTTATTGGGCTGTTTTGGAGGGGTGTTGGGCTGCAACTTAAAAGAGGCCTTAGCGGGAGTGCGGTTAACCGTTGGAGTACCATACGAGCTCCAAACGTCCCGAAACTTGACAGCTGGTCTACCGGTGCTATACCAGGGCCACTTGGCAAGCCTCAGTCCATTCCGAGAACGTTCAACACCCACACACGAAAGAAGACAAAAGGGGTGCGCCGGTGCATGTGGGAGTGTCGGATTGCGAAACGGACAACGGGGAAAATGCTCGGATGCATGAGACGAACACGTATGCAAATGAGATGCACATGATGACATGATATGACATGCATGACATGAATAAAATGCAAGAACAAAAGACAAAACCCAACCACGGAGGGAATATCATATTACATAGCCGAAAATGGCAAGAGTTGGAGTTACAAAGATGGAAAGATACATCCGGGGTGTTACAACACTCCACCACTACAAGAGGATCTCGTCCCGAGATCTAGGACTGAAAGAACTCGGATATTCGGAACAGAGGTGATCCTCGCGCTCCCAGGTGGCTTCTCGGTTGGAATGGTGTGACCACTTCACTTTCAGGAATTTGATTGACTTGTTGCGAGTCTTGCGCTCGGTTTCTTCAAGAATAGCAACGGGGTGCTCATGATAAGAGAGATCTTCTTGGAGGTCGATCTCTTCGAAGTTGATAGTGCGCTCAGGAGTGTAATCTGGATGATGGATGTTTATTTATGTATTGTGTGAAGTGCTGACTGTAAGCCAACTATGTATCTTTTCCCTTATGTATTACATGGGTTGTGGGAAGATTACCTCACTTGTGACACTGCTTTCAATGCGGTTATGCCTCTAAGTCGTGCTTCGACACGTGGGAGATATAGCCGCATCGAGGGCGTTACAAGTTGGTATCAGAGCCAGGTTATCAACATGCTACAGGAACTTATAATAGCAAAATAAGACATGGGATGAATCTACTCAAAGCATAGATCAAAAGTCCCTTACTTACCATAAGCCAAAAAGGACTAGAAAATATGATGGCACCCACGTAAACATAGCAAGTTTCGTTAACAGATTTCAGTAAACAAAGCATGGCATTGAAATAATTATGAAGGCACCTTCGCGAGCTCGATGCACTCACTACAGAGCTCCTCATGATAAACTAAGCATATATCCATCAAGAAGACATGACATAGAAGCTATACATGGCAAGAAACAACATCGTAGAATACCCAGACCAACTACAACAACCTCGGCCAAATTGAATAACATGTAAACAATCTGCCAGGAAACAATTTGGAGCAAAAGTAGAGCACAAAAATGACATGCTAGGCTACTCCATAATTGCAACCAGGACCATGGATGGATAGAGCAAAACCATGTTTTCAAAACACCCTTACTGAAGTATCTCAAATTATGCATGGATTTATCTGTAGCAGCATGTTTACATGGCAACAAAATTACAGCAGAACAGGAACTAAAAACAGCGTTAACTCGAAGCCTAGTTTGCATGCTTGTGCTAGTCACCACATTGATCACAAAAATACATGGTAAGCACCTCTGTAAAGAAGACATAGCCTAGTTCAAAACACATTTAAGGATCACCCTCATAGGATGCACACATCAAACATGGCAAAAATGACAAAAGAGCTCGTGCTGATAAGATTATGAAACTAACGATATGAATCCCTCTTCCAACAGCATTTCGGGCACCAAGATGACCTCAAATGCAAATGATGCAATGGAACGAAATGATGTACTCTTTGAGGCAAACAATTTGACATATTATACGCACGAAACGGAGCTACGGGTGCGAAGATGTGATGCAATGAAGATGCAACAAAAATATCACAGATAATGACTTAGACGATTTCGGGGCTCGGGGAAAGTCAACCTTGTCTCTCTCCCAGATCGGATTTGGCCGGACGAGGCTCGCCGGAGCTGGATGCTGGAGGTGGGGACGACGGCGACCGGAGGGAGGAGAGCGAGGTCGGGGCGGCGCACGGCGGCGCGGCGGCGGGGGTGGCCGGAGGCGACGGAGGCCGCGGCCGGGGCTCTGGACGGCGGCGGCGGAGTCCCGC
>NC_057798.1:582340680-582384613 GCF_018294505.1 Triticum aestivum
CGGCAGACGCCTACGTGGCGCTGCCAGCTTCGTCCGGGGCAGGCGGGCGGACGTGTCCGGCCGTCCGGATTTCGTTCGGCGGCGCGGAGAGGGAAAATAGCTAGGGTTTCTTCCAGAATTTTGGGGAAGGGGTCTATATATAAAGGTAGAGGGAGCTAGGAGTGTCCAAATGGGGTGTAGTTTTCACCCACACGATCCTGATCGAATGACCGAGAGCATGAAGGGGATTTAGATGGGTTATTGGGCTGTTTTGGAGGGGTGTTGGGCTGCAACTTAAAGGAGGCCTTAGTGGGAGTGCGGTTAACCGTTGTAGTACCAAACGAGCTCCAAACGTCCCGAAACTTGACAGGTGGTCTACCGGTGCTATACCAGGGCCACTTGGCAAGGCTCGGTCCATTCCGAGAACATTCAACACCCGCACACGAAAGAAGACAAAAGGGGTGCGCCGGTGCATGTGGGAGTGTCGGATTGCGAAACGGACAACGGGGAAAATGCTCGTATGCATGAGACGAACACGTATGCAAATGAGATGCACATGATGACATGATATGGCATGCATGACATGAATAAAATGCAAGAACAAAAGACAAAACCCAACCACGGAGGGAATATCATATTACATAGTCGAAAATGGCAAGAGTTGGAGTTACAAAGATGGAAAGATACATCCGGGGTGTTACAATGTTCTTGCAAGCTTCCAACTCCACCCACAAGACATTGGACCGAACTCCGTGTCCAATATATGCAACTTTCAAGTGTTCTGCGAAGTTTACCTTCAAGAAGAACCATCTTTGGAGTTGTTCCGGGATTTTTTCCATTTAAACCGTCGTACGGAGTTCTCTGATGGTCCCAACACAGAACTTGGTGGTGTTTCAATTCAGAAGAGGAAAGAAGTTGACTTCCCTCATGCAAAACATCATAGCCATCCTAAAGATTGGAACCAAACTTGGTTTTATTGCCGGAACACTGCCCCTGATGGAGAAAAGCCTTTGCCGGGTTACCGCCCTCACCGGCTTAGCAATGGTCACCCATTACCTTCACGCTTAACCGCCGCAGAACGGAAAACTTTTGCGCCTCAACTCGCCAAGCTCCGGGCTCTCATGGCCAACGGTTCGAGTGGCATTGATCTCGTCCGCTGCTGGGTTTCTTGGGGCATTCTGCCTTTAAGCCGCCGCCCTGCATTGATGCATGAATATACTGGCAACGTCAAAGATCCTCAACGATATCATGAAATAGTAATGACGGACCTTCAAATTACTGAGTTTGTGAAGAAGACGCTTGACGAAACGATCTCTGCATGCAACCAAACCGGGTTGCCACATTTTTGCGTCTCCAATCAACCGCCAGTGGTAAAGTTTCAACTTTAATGCTTACGGATTCGCTTCCGTTTTAATAACGCACTAACATTCCTTTGCTTTAATTTCATAGGCCAACAGCTCCTTCTGGAAACGGAGTAAACCGGCCAGGGCTCCTCGTGCAAAGACCAAGGCCACTAAGAAAATTGCCAAAAAGAAAACCGCCGAGTCTTCTGATCCACCAGAAGATGATGAATCGGATGCAGAGGTAGAACTTGACTCACTTGGTACCTTTTTGATACATCTTATTGACAATGATTATTCCCAGGATGACGCTGAGGCCAGCCGTGCAGACCATGTTGAGGTAATCACTCTTTCTTCCGATTCAGATCTTGTGCCGGTTCAAAGAGTTCGGCGTGCAGTTCGGAAAGTAAAACACTCTCACCCCCTTGCTCATTTGGATCCAAAATTTTCTTTGAAGACACAACAAACTGAAGAATGTCGCACAACCCAGCACAGTGGCCAGCAAATCACCTCGTCCGGTCTACCAGATACAACAACCCGGAAGCGTCGTCCAGAGGTGATTTGTTCTCTAGAAAAACTTTATCCTTTGAAGGGTTTCTTCCGATGCCCACTTAATCCGTCTGATCCTAATTACCAGGCATCTTCTAATTCATCGGGCGGTTCATCCACGACTCAGCTGCCTCCCCTTAAGATTGTCGCTGGGTAAGCCTTATTGCTTTTTGATTAGTTTCTTCATGCATCGGTTTGTCATACTTATCCTTTATTGTTAATGTTATAGCGCCAAGGCCCGGTTGAGCAAGAAAGCAAAGACCAGCGGCCCTAATGACGATGTTCATCCGGAAAAGACCTCGGAGAACGCCGGTGAAAACCCTGATGTGTTCATAGACAACTCTGCTCCGCAAGACCCAATTACTGATGCTAATCCGCCGGAGGCTGATCCGGCTACACATGTTGATACATCAAGCCCACGTGGCACACCTCCAAGTCCAGTTATTGATCCACAGAATTCAACTGCTGATCCGCCAAGCCCTACAGTCAACCCGCCAAGCCCTGCTGTCAATCCGCCAAGCCCTGCCAAAGATAATATCAATCCGCCAAGCCCAGCTAAGGATGACGATGATGTTGTTGTTACTGGCACAGCTTATACCGCCCCGAGCAATCCCGTTATTTTGTCAAAACATACAGCCAAGGAAGAATTTGCCTTTATGAGCAAGGGGAAGGGGAAGACCGATTTGTCAAGTTATGCTGGTCTTTCTGCTCAGGATCTTCATTCCGGTTTCTTGAACCACCTCTTCACAAGACGGGATTACGACGCCGGCTTGGTAAATCTGATGAAGGAACGCTATGAGGTAAACACTTTGATCTTTTATTCTGTACCTTCATTGTATTGTAGCCCCTAAGGGCCGGTTTGTCTTGGAAAGTCAAACCGGGACTTGTATATTCCATACTGTACTTTGTTGATTTTCCTTGTGTATTTTTTGATCAAACACACATTAGCCCCCAAGTGCCAAGATTAAAACTTGTATTAATCCTTGGGACTTCAAACAATCAGTAGAAAAAGTAATCCACATTAGCCCCCAAGTGCCAAGATTAAAACTTGTATTAATCCTTGGGACTTTCAAAAAGATATTGACATGCTCTTCTGACTGTTGCAGACTGAGGTAAATCAACAAGTCTCTCAAATTGCTGATCTTCAAGAAAATCTTAAATCCCAACAAGCAGAAACAACCAAGGCCAAGGATGAGTTAAAAACCGCTTTAACCACCATGGAGCAACTCAAAGAGTGGTTCAAGTCTGAGCGTGTCAACTGGGATACTGAAAAGGCTGCATTACTAAAGCGGGCGGAAGATGCCGAATCGGCTCTTAAACCGGTGGCGGAAGAGCTTACTGGATTGAAGCGCCAAGTTAATGCCATGACTTCTGCAATATTTGGTAAGTATCTTTGGCCAAGGCTTCGTGAATATCCATCTTTGAAATATTGCCGGTTTAACATGGAATCCTTAAACCGCTGTAAGTGGCCGCATTGCTCATCTGGGCTCTGATATGCGGATGAAGCTAAAGGCAGCCTATACACTGATTGAATAGTTGTATACCGGTGCCCAACGGGTTATCTGCGCATCCTCCTATGACAATTTGGCCCCAACACTGATCAAGGACACTTTCGCCAGGTTATCCATGACGCCAGCACAGACAGAAGAGGTGAAGCGATCCGCTGCCAGGGCTAGCGCTTTGTTAGCACTCACCCGAGCCAAAGCATGGATAGCTGATCTAGATCCGGCAGATATTTCCAAGGGCTTTCCCAGTGAACAAGAACACGGGGAAGAGTTTGATAACGAAGCCCTCAAAAAGGTGACAAGGGAGATGCGTCCTCTGGCGAGTCAGTTGGCAGAAGAAGCTAACTTGACGGTTCATCGGTCCTTCTATGATGCCAACAACAAACGGATTGAGGCTGCCATTCCAGAAGTGCAAAATCTTATTCCGCCAATCTGTAAGCACACTTACGCCCCTGACGTTGACCCGACTGAACTTATAATTGAAGAGGCTGTCTTTCAGGCCTTAACCCGGATTGACTGGACCACCACTGACTTCCAGCCACTGGATGGGGAGGAGGAGGCTGAACAGACGCCAGATGACCCATCCACTTCACGTCAACATGGTGACGAGGCTTGATCCGGCAATCTGGTTGACACTTTAGACACTGTCTGGTTTGAAAGAAAAATGCCATATTTTGGGCCGTAAAGCGCCTTGTAATAGGCTAGCAAAAATACTTTGATCTGCTGCCATCGTACATTAGGAGATACTTTGTGTGATCCGCCATGATAATTTCAATGTTGGTTTGTATATCATAATATAGTATGCAATCCCTATGTCTGCATAAAAAGAATTGTCCGGGTTATAATGAACACCAGATGATCAGAAGCTGGCGACATGTAGTCAAAGCCAGGCCGGGTTGGGAAACGCCGGTTTAACTATGAGGTCTGACAACATGTAGTTGCAAACCAAGCCGAGTTAACAAACACCGGGTTAACATAATGACTGAAAAGTCATATGGGTCAAGAGACGCCGGTTTAACTCAAAATCTTAACAAATGAGAGAACTTCAGAAAGCAAATAAAAACTTGTAGTCGAGGCTTTTCTAGGGCTGCAAGGCCCAAATTCGAGGCTTTTCATGGGCTGCCAGGCCACTGAGTTGAACCATTTAACAAAGCCTTTTAAGATGGGCCTCCAACTAACCAATCATCGTTTTAACTTTGACAAGTTCAGGGTCTCAATGAGAGTAACTGTCAAACGTTCGACGGGTCATGCCAGGATTACCTGGATAGGAGTGGCTTACTTGATGAAGGCGGGTTAACCCGGGGTTTTAGGTGAATACACCAGGTTTCCAAGCCGTGGGTCGATACCCAGCTACAAGGGTCCTGTCAAACTCCTTGGTATTTGACACAAGGAGCCCCCAAGTAACTTTATGAGTTGTGCTCATGGGTGCCTATGTTTGAGCTGTGCATAGCATCCATGCTCTCTTTGGCCCCTTGAGTGTGAAGCTCCCAAGCTATATTATGGCATGATAGCCGGTTTAACAGGTAGTACTCCGCTTTGTTAGCTGAAGCCCCCATGCAACTCAAAGGATATTTGAGAGAAAACAGCAGAGGCCCTGCTTATAGCAAGGATGCCGGTTTATTATATTGATCATAATATATACATTGTCGAAATATGTACATAAGAAAAGCCTAGGCTCAAGTGTAGTAAGGCCGAAGGAGAGCTATGTTCCAAGGCCACCGGGTCTCCTCCTCGGAACTTCGTGAGTTTTATCGAACGTCAATGAGGTAGTACGATCCGTTGTGTAGATTTTTGCTGACCACAAAGGGCCCTTCCCAAGGTGGGGATAACTTGTGCATATCGGTCTGATCCTGGATGAGCCGGAGCACCAAGTCGCCTTCTTGAAAGGTTCTTGTCTTAACCCGGCGGCTGTGATAACGCCGCATGTCTTGTTGATAAACCGCCAATCGAGCCAAAGCCATGTCCCGTTTCTCATCTAACAGGTCTAGTGCCTCTTGGCGTGCTTGCTCATTGTCCGCTTCAACATAATTAGTAACCCGAGGCGAGTCATGACGAATATCACTTGGGAGGACAGCCTCAGCCCCGTAAACCACGAAGAAAGGCGTGTAACCCGTGGATCGGTTTGGGGTGGTGTTTATACTCCATAACACACATGGCAATTCTTCCACCCAATAACCCAGCGTCCGTTTTAAGGGAACCATGAGCCGGGGTTTAATACCCTTCAAGATTTCTTGATTTGCTCCATCCGCTTGACCATTGGACTGAGGGTGAGCCACAGATGCTAAGTCAAGTCGGATGTGCTCTCTCTGACAGAAATCCTCCATCTCACCTTTAGAAAGGTTTGTACCATTATCCGTGATAATACTATGTGGAAGGCCAAAGCGGAAGATAATCTTTTTGAGGAATTGAACTGTCGCAGCCACATCACACTTACTAACAGGCTCTACTTCAACCCACTTGGTGAATTTATCAACCGCCACCAACAGGTGGGTCTTCTTATCCTTGGAGTGCTTAAAGGGTCCCACCATATCAAGCCCCCAAGTGGCAAAAGGCCAAGTGATAGGAATCATCCGTAGTTCTTGAGCCGGAACATGAGCTCGACGTGAAAACTTCTGACAAGTGTCACACCGCTTTACCAGATCCTCCACGTCAGCATGAGCTGTCAACCAGTAGAACCCATGACGAAAGGCTTTAGCGACCAAGGATTTTGAACCGGCATGGTGACCACAATCCTCTTCATGGATCTCACGTAAAATCTCTTTCCCTTCCTCAGGAGAAACACAATGTTGGAACACGCCTGAAACACTGCAACGGTGTAACTCGCCATTGTGAACAACCATGGACTTGGACCACCGGATTATCTGTCTGGCGAAGACCTCATCATCTGGTAACTCGCCCCGGTTCATATACGCCAAATATGGAACCGTACAATCCAGAGTGATGTGTAAAGCGGCCACCAATTGAGCCTCCGGATCAGGAACAGCTAAATCCTCCTCTGAAGGTAACTTAACAGATGGGTTATGCAGGATATCCAAAAAGGTATTAGGTGGTACCGGTTTACGCTGAGATCCTAGCCGGCTTAAAGCATCTGCTACTTCGTTTTTGCACCGATCAATGTGCTCAACCTGATAACCCTTAAAGTGACCTGCCACAATATCCACCTCGTGCCTATAAGCCGGCATGAGTGGATCCTTAGAATCCCAAGTACCAGAAACTTGTTGAGCCACCAGATCAGAATCTCCAAAGCAACGAACTCAACTTAAGTTCATTTCTTTAGCCACACAAAGACCGTGGAGTAAAGCTTCGTACCCAGCTGCATTGTTAGTACATGGAAACGTCAAACGGAGAACATAGCAAATTTTATCACCTCGAGGGGAAGTAAGGACAACTCCAGCCCCCGAACCCTCCAATTACCTGGATCCATCAAAGTGAATGGTCCAGTATGTGCTATCCGGTTTGTCCTCTGGTGTCTGTAACTCAGTCCAATCATTGATGAAGTCGACAAGCACCTGAGATTTGATGGCCGTTCAAGGCATATACTTCAAACCATGTGGACCAAGCTCATTTGCCCACTTTGCAACCCGGCCAGTTGCTTCCCTGTTTTGAATTATATCGCCCAAAGGAGCAGAACTAACCATTGTGATGGGATGGCCTTGAAGGTATTGCTTGAGCTTTCAACTTGCCATAAATACTCCATACACCAACTTCTGCCAATGTGGATAGCGTTGTTTTGACTCGATCAAGACTTCACTGATGTAATACACGGATCGTTGAACCGGATACTCCTTCCCAGCCTCCTTACGCTCAACCACAATCGCCACACTGAACGCTCGGGCATTGGCAGCCACGCATAAAAGCAAGGGCTCGTTGTCAACCGGAGCAGCAAGAACCGGCGGTTCAACCAACTGTCGCTTTAACTCCTCAAAATCCGCATTAGCTGCGTCACTCCAGACGAAATTGTCTGTCTTTTTCAACATCTGATATAAAGGAATCACCTTCTGTCCCAAACGGCTGATAAACCGGCTAAGGGCCGCAATCCGACCCGCCAGACGCTGAACATCACTGATACACTTCGGTTTAGCCAGGGACGCGATCGCTTTGATTTTTTCCGGATTAACCTCAATGCCTCTGTTGGATACCAGAAAGCCTAGGAGCTTGCCTGCCAGAACACCAAAAACACATTTGTCCGGATTAAGCATCATTTTGTAAACCCGAAGATTATCAAACGTCTCCTTGAGGTCATCTATCAGGGTTTCCTTCTTCCTGGATTTCACCACAATGTCATCCACATAAGCATGAACATTACGCCCAATCTGCGTGTGAAGACAATTATGCGCACAACATTGATAAGTTGCCTGGGCACTCTTGAGCCCAAAGGGCATAGAAACATAGTAGAAAGCTCCAAAGGGAGTGATGAAGGTTGTCTTCTCCTAGTCCTTAACTGCCATCTTGATCTGATGATAACCTGAATAAGCATCCAAGAAACTCAGGCGCTCACAACCCACCGTCGCATCACTAATCTGATCAATACGCGGGAGAGCAAAGGGATCGGCTGGAAAAGCTTTATTCAAGTCTGTGTAGTCCACACACATACGCCAAGTGTTGTTTTTTTTAGAACAAGCACCGGATTAGCCAACCACTCGGGGTGAAATACCTCAACGATAAACCCAGCAGCCAACAGTCGGGCTACCTCTTCACCAATGGCCTTGCGTCTTTCCTTGTTGAAGCGGCAAAGAAACTGCTTGAGCGGTTTAAACTTGGGATCAATATTGAGAGTGTGCTCAGCGAGTTCCCTCGGTACACCTGGCATGTCAAAAGGCTTCCATGCAAAAATGTCCCGGTTCTCACAGATGAACTCGATGAGCGCGCTTTCCTATTTCGGATCCAGATTGGTACTGATGCTAAACTGTTTGGATGAATCGCCAGGAACAAAGTCAACAAGTTTAGTCTCATCAGCCGGTTTGAACTTCAGTGTCAGGTCATGCTCGGTGCTGGGCTTCTTCAGAGGGGTCATGTCTACCGGATCAACATTATCTTTATAAAACTTCAGATCCTCTGTAGCACAAACCGACTTAGCGTAGGCTGCATCACCCTCCTCACAATCCAAAGCGATCTTTCGGCTTCCATGTATTGTGATACTTCCCTTATCACCTGGCATTTTGAGCTGTAAATAGATATAACAGGGCCTCGCCATGAATTTTGCGTAAGCCGGCCGTCCAAACAATGCGTGATACGAGCTTTGGATTTTCACCACTTCAAAGGTCAATGTTTCAGACCGAGAATCATGCTCATCTCCAAGCACAACTTCTAAAGTGATCTTGCCAACAGGATACACCGATTTACCTGGCACCACACCATGGAAAATAGTGTTTGACGGTTTAAGACTTTTGTCTGTCAACCCCATGCGACAGAATGTCTCATAGTATAGGATGTTGATGCTACTTCCTCCATCCATCAGCAGTTTGGTGAACTTGTAACCTCCCACCTGAGGTGCCACCACTAAAGCGAGGTGACCCGGATTATCAACCCGGGGCAGATGATCCTCTCTGCTCCATACAATGGGCTGCTCGGACCACCGCAAATACCGTGGCACCGCCGGTTCAATAACATTAACTGCTCTCTTGTGAAGCTTCTAATCACGCTTGCACAAACTGGTGGTGAACACGTGGTACTACCCACCATTCAACTGCTTGGGGTGACTTTGATAACCTGACAATTGCCGATTCCCTTGATTATTCTGTTGGCTGTTACCACCTTGGTTGTTCTGGCTGCCCAGATTATTTTGAAATCCAGAGCTTGAACCGCCGCCATTATGAAAACCTGGTCCTGAACCGCCCGACGGGCCCTGATCATACCGGAATAGATCAGAATTTTTAAACTCCTTCATAATGTGGAATTATTTCCAAAGATGTGTTGATGGTGCTTCCTTGGTTCTGTGCTTCGGGCAGGGCTGATTTAACAAACGCTCCAAATTCATCCCTCTACCGCGCAGGGGCGGTTTACCTTTACGACGCTGCATATTGGTGTTAGCCACAAAATCTGAACGATCTGCCTTGCGCTTACCATTACCTCCATGGCCTCCTTGGTTGTGATGTCGTCCTTTTGCACCACCATTCTTCTTTCCCTTCTCCGGTTTCTCTTCATTAGAATCAGGATCCTTGGTATTATCAGAATCGACATATTTGACCAAGGCTGCCAGAAGTGTTCCCATGACATTGCAGTGGAGCTTGAGCCGTCCCAACTTCATCTTTATTGACTTAAACCAGCAATTACGCTCCAGCGTTATGATCGCTTGGCCAGCATTAATCCGGTCCGACGAATGCAAAACTTCTGAAACCCGGCGCACCCAATGAGTTGTTGACTCATTCTCTCCCTGAACACAGACATCCAGATCCACGATGGACATAGGCTGTTTGGATGTGTCTTTGCAATTGGCTATAAACTGGGCCTTCAACTGGTCCCATGATTTGATGGAGTTAGCTGGTAAGTTTTTCAACCAAGTACGGGTTGTTCCTTCTAACATCATCGTGAAATACTTCACACAAGCTGCTTCATCCACATCTAGCATCTCCATTCCCATCTCATAACTCTCAACCCACGCCTTCGGTGGCTGATCTGCCGTGTAATTCGGCACCTTACGTGGACCTTTGAAATCCTTAGGCAGTCGCACATTACGTAGAGCCAGAATGAGACAAGGCACTCCCCAGGAACTGAAGGCTAACCCGGTGCCCCGGTCTACAGACGCCGCAGGCTGAACCGGGGCGGGTTGATAACGACCCGTATGTTGTGCTGCCAAAGCGACCTCCCTTCGTGCTCTGCCATTATCCACCACATCTTGAGCATTTGCCTCACCGCGCGCCGGATTGGGCCCCTGGGGTATATTATGGTGCCGTGGACTACTAGATACTTCTGTTTCATCCATGTGCCTGCTATAACTTTTGCTCGGACGGGGAGTCGAATGAATTCTATCCCGGCTGTAGGAATAAGCCTGTTGCTGAACCACGGCGGTTTGAAGAAGATCTTTGGCCCGCCACGTCTCAACTGTCGCCAGTGAATCACCTTCCATTGGAATAGCTGCCAAGCGAGATGCTGGAGCAATCATGTTATCCAAAGGGCTCGAGAAGTGGCCCGGTGGCGTTGACACGTATTGCGGCGGGTTATCCATTCGTCGAGGTGGTTCCATCGTCTGTGGTTGATCCGGCGCTGCCCTCGGCGCGTCGGTCCAGTTTGCAGCTACTGGATTACTCGGCCCAGCCCCCGGCGTATTGAAGAGGTTTACTCCCTCGAAGATTGACGGCATACGTGATCGATACTTTCTCCGCATTACATCATTTGATGCATTCTGATCCAACATGAGCCGGTAATTCTGCGTCTGTATCTGCTGTGACTGGGCATCCAAAGTGGCCCTTTCTTTAGCCAACCTAGCATCCTCAGCGACTAGGTCCTCCTTAGCCTGTGTTATCCGGTCCTTCAGCTTCGCAATATTCGCATTATGTTGATCCTGCGTCTCTGGGGTAACTGCCGTGGTTAACAAGGTTTCCCAGGCGTCCATCAAACCGGAGAGGACTTGAGCCGGTCGGCGCGCCGGGCTTCCTGCCGCGGCTGCTGATCCGGTATTCATGGCTGTTGTGGACGAAGATTGCTGAGTGGGCTGTGTTTCGGCCATGAAAACAGCAACCCAACTTGGCGGTTCAAGGAGGTCCGGAATACTGTTGCCATCGGAATATCCTTCGAACACACCATCATGAACTTGGTACAGGGACTCGGTTTCACCAGTGGATGACTCGCCACCGGAATGAACAACCATCTCACCTTCAGACACCGGTTCAGATCCAATCCCATGGACACATCCTACAAACGCACGCTTCATGGCGGGTTTCACCCGGGCAGGGCTTGCATGCTAAGCCGTCTCGACGAGGTCAGTGCAGATGTCCGGCTCAGGGCCCGGTTCACCGATCTTGCCGATGAAGATGTGAATTCCACCAAAGGGGACCCGGTACCTATACTCGATTGAGCCGGCCTCGGGGACCCATCCTTCGTCATTGATGTAGAGCTTGCCGCGATGACTTTTTGTCATCCGGCCGACCACGTACCCTTTAAGTCCTTCAGAGCTGCCCTTCAAGAACTCGAAACCATCGTGCGATAGCCCCACGCTGGGCGCCAACTGTCGTGGAATTAACACGTCAGATGTCCTCATGAAAGGACTTAGTCGACGAGCCATCGCTACGGGTTAGCTTGAAGGGGTTAAACCGGACAAGGGACACAGGAGTTTTATACTAGTTCGGCCCCTTCGATGAAGGTAAAAGCCTACGTCTAGTTGTGATGGGATTGATTGGGGTTTGATGATCAGGAAGCAGATACGCTTTGCCTAAGTCTTGAGTTGTTGTCTGTTGTCCTCGAACCGCCGCCGGGTCGTCCCTTTATATACACAGGTTGACGCCCGGCCGGTTTACAGAGTCCCGAGACCGACTCATACAAGTGTCCGGCTCGGTCTCTCCTTTCCTAACTTACAATACAAGTTACATAACTATGGCGGTTCATCACTATGAGCCCTAATCCGCCCTTGGGCTTCGGGCCTCTAAGCTTCATTAGTAAAGCGCCATCTTCGGGGTCTTCATGGGCTTCAATGTAGTTAACGGTGAACCGGCCCCTCCTGGGCGGTTTACATCCAGTAGCTATATCCCCAACAATATGGGTGCTAGTGCTAGTGCAATACCCTTTGACCTATATACAGAAATTATGCATGATATTGCACCTTCTAAAATAGAAGATATTGATGTTACTATTAAGCTTGCCAATAGGGACACCATTAAGCCAGTCGGGATTGTTAGAGATGTTGAAGTCTTGTGTGGGAAGGTTAAATACCCTGCTGATTTCCTTGTTCTTGGTTCCCCAAAAGATGACTTTTGTCCCATTATTTTTGGTAGACCCTTCTTGAATACTGTTAATGATAGGATTGATTGCAAAAAGTATGTTGTTACAATTGGCTTAGGGGATATGTCTCATGAGTTGAATTTTGCTAAGTTTCCTAGACAACCCCGTGATAAAGAACCACCTAGTAAGGATGAGATTATTGGTCTTGCTTCTATTACCGTGCCTCCTACTGATACTTTAGAACAATATTTGCTAGACCATGAAAATGATATGTTTATGAATGAAAGAAGAGAAATAGATGAAGTATTCATTCAACAGGGTCCTATTCTGAAACACAACTTGCCTGTTGAAATCCTAGGGGATCCCCCTCCACCAAGGGTGATCCCGTGTTTGAGCTCAAACCATTACCTGATAATCTTAAGTATGCTTATCTTGATGAAAAGAAAATATATCCGGTTATTATTAGTGCTAACCTTTCAGAGCAAGAAGAAGAAAGATTATTGAAAAATCTGAAGAAGCACCGTGCTGCTATTGGATATACTCTGGATGATCTTAAGGGCATTAGTCCCACTCTATGTCAATAGAAAATAAAAGTGGAGAAAGATGCCAAACCAGATAGAGATCCTCAACGACGGTGAAATCCTAATGTGAAAGAAGTGGTAAGAAAGGAGATACTAAAGCTCCTTGAGGCAGGTATAATTTATCCTGTTGCTGATAGTGAATGTGTAAGTCCTGTCCATTGTGTTCCTAAAAAGGGAGGTATTACTGTCGTTCCTAATGATAAAGATGAATTGATCCCGGAAAGAATTATTACAGGTTATAGGATGGTAATTGATTTCCGTAAATTAAATAAGGCTACTAAGAAAGATCATTACCCTTTACCTTTTATTGATCAAATGCTGGAAAGACTATCCAACATACACATTTCTGCTTTCTAGATGGTTATTCTGGTTTCTCTCAAATACCTGTGTCAGCGGAGGATCAATCAAAAACTACTTTTACTTGCCCTTTCGGTACTTTCGCTTATAGACGTATGCCTTTTGGTTTATGTAATGCACCTGCTACCTTTCGAAGATGCATGATGGCTATATTCTCTGACTTGTGTGAAAACATTTGTGAGGTATTCATGGATGATTTCTCCGTTTATGGATCCTGGCGTGGAATTGTCACGTTAGATGTCCTAGTGAAAGGACTTAGTCATAGAGCCATCGCAACTAGGAAGCTTGAAGGTGTTAATCAGGACAAGAGACACGAGAGGTTTATACTAGTTCGGCCCCTTACAGTGAAGGTAAGGCCTACGTCTAGTTGGGTTGGTATTGCTTGATGTTTCGATGACCAAGGAGCAAGATACGCTATGCCTGGTGCTCGATGAGTTGTTTCTTGTCCTAAACCGCCAGCGGGTCGTCCCCTTATATACACGGGTGGACGCCCTGCGGCCTACAGAGTCCCTGCCGGTTGGTAGACAGTGTCTGGCTCGGTGACTAATTAATTCTACCTTATGTTACAAGTCATGTCATCATGGCGGTTTACCACTATGGGCCTTAAGCTGCCTGCGGGCCTTAGACCCTTTATTGAACCGCCATCTTCATGCTTGGTCTTGGGCTTCTTTCTGGTGAGTCTTCTTTGCGTAACCCGGCCCCTCCTGGGCGTCTTACACAAATAGTTATATCCCCATCATTAGGCCCCAGATTGATTTGAACCGATTCATGTCAATCTTAAAATACCTTAAGAAATAAACCTTCAGCCTTCTGTCTGTGTAAAGGCTTTTAACCCGCCATGACGTCACCTTCTGGATTCGCGTTAACCCGTCGTGACATCATCTTTACTTAAATTCATATTTTACTCCACCATATCCTCCAATGGATCTTTGCTTTTACTGACCGTTCCGAAAACTGAGGCGTCGGGGCCGCTGGATAATGATGTTTAGTCTCCTCGTTTCTCGTGCCGTCTCAGTCGGTCTTACCTTATAAATAGGCATGACCTAGGTCTTGCATTCTCCCCCTTCGTTCGTCTTCTTCCTCTTGTTGTCTCTCTGCTGCTTAGAGCTTCGCTGCCACCACCGCCGCAGATTTCCTCGTCTTCACCAACTCAGGCCGCTGCATCAATCTGACTTGACCAGAAAAACGCGACGGACCTCCGCAGCAACTCTGCATCTGTAAGTTTCTTCCTCCCTGTTCCTTAGATCTGCATTAAGATTTTCGAGTTCATCGGTGTTTGTCGCCATCCGTTATGAACTCTTGATAGATTCCAACTCCGGCGCCTCTTTCTGATCTTAAGACAGTATAAAACCGCTCCGGTAGCTGTTTTGCACTCGTTTCGAATGCAAATATATCCATTTTCGCTTGCAGATAGGCCTTCTTCAAGTTTATGAATTTCTCTATACTGGTTTCTAGACCTAGAAATTTTTCTTTTCCGCACACCTATTTGATCCAAATTAATCTCTGCCAGTTGCGAAACTTGTTTGTGCGACACTTAGGTAAAAATCTGTTTCTGTTTCTGTTAGGCCCATCCGAGGCCAAATTAATCATTGCCGGCTTAAAATAGATAATATTAATCGACAGCCTTGCCAGCTCCTGGCGGCTTAAAATAACTTAACTGTTACTGATTCCCACAGCGGCTTAGATAACCAGATATAATTAGCCATATGTCATTAGGCCCCGTCTTAAGCCGCCATTTTGAATAGACTTAAAAATACTTTCCTTCCTGGTTAAAATTGAAACGGAACGTCTTATTTTGTCATAGGCTTCCACTTACGTCATGGCACCTAAGGCAACCAAGGCTCCTGTGACCTGTAATTGGGTACAATCCACTATCACAAAAAGAAAATTGTCTGAATTTGTGAAGTCTGGCCATCTGCCCAAGAAGGAGGCCATGTTTTATCGTGACCCTGACCCGTCCGAGGAGAAACCTCAGCCCAAAGAAGGGGAGGTGATAGTTTTTACGGATCATATGAGCCGGGGATTTGGTCCACCCGGTTCAAAATTCTTCAGGGATGTTTTGCATTTCTTTCACCTCAGACCTCAAGACATCGGACCCAATTCCGTGTCAAATATCTGCAAATTCCAAGTTTTCTGCGAAGTGTACCTGTGAGAAGAGCCCAATCTACTTTTGTTCAGAGAACTATTCTATTTAAACTGGCAGAATGAACGTGCCAACGGGCCCAGTCTAGAACTCGGTGGCATCTCAATTCAGTGGTGGAGAGACTGCCTCTTTCCTTATGCCGAACTGCCCAACCACCCAAAGGACTGGAACCAGATGTGGTTTTATTGCCAGGACACTTCTCCGGCTGACGAGAACCCTCTGCCCGGCTTCCGCGCTCTGCGCCTTGAATCAAATCACCCGCTGCCGGATAAGCTAACCGCTGTTGAACGTCTATCACTTGCCCCTACCATCAAGAAGATCAAAGCCCTCTTAGGCAATGTCTTGAACGGTATTGATTTGGTGCGAATTGGATCTAATGGCGGGTGATCCCGTTAAGCCGCCGCCCTGGTTTAATGTGCTCTTACACTGGCGAAAAGGATGACCCGCTGCGCCACAGTCCTGATGACTTACCAGATGATATGATTGAAGTTACGACCCAGACCTTGTTGAAAGAAGGCACAGTGACTAGTAATGCCTTTGGCTTACTTCCCTTCTGCAAGAAGAACCCGACCCCCGTAGTAAGTCATCAACCTCAATGGATACTCTTTACTATGTTACACCTTGCTTTTACTCATAACCCCTTATCATTTTTCACAGGCCGATGACAACTTTTGGAAGGTCAAGTATGACCATGAGGCATCCAAACAAGCCAGAGCGGCAAAAAGAGCCGAAAGGAAAGCCGCCAAGACTGGAACTTCGAAGAAGAGGAAGCCAAGCGCTTCAGATATGTTTAAACACTACTAGGGAAAACCTTATACACAGAACTTTAGCAGTAGCGAGGGTCAAAAAAGCATGCTGGTGCTAAGTAGCAGTAGCGCGCCTGAGCAAACCGCCTTGCAGATAAAGTTCTAGCAGTAGCGCGTCTTGCTCTAAACACGTTACTACTAAAATTCCCACGGCTTAGCCGATAGGCTACACATAGTAGTAGCGACCTATAACGAACCGTGCTACCACTACTTTATTTGTAGCAGCGCGTTTTAATCTAATCTCGCTACTGCTAAAAGATATAAAATTAAATGGAAAGAAAAAAGAAAGGTAATTGAAAATGAAAAAAATAGAATAAGGTGAAAGGAAAAAAATAAAATGTGAAGAAAACTAAATGAAAAAGGGGGGAAAAGAGAAAGGAGTAGCAGTAGCGTGTATCCCAGAATGCGCTGTAGCTAACGTAGCAGCAGCGCTCTTCCTGGAACGCGCTACCGCTACTTCTGACTTAACCACGGGGTTCATCCTTCCCCACGGCCACTTCCCCCAAATCCAACTCTCCACTCTCGCCGCTGCCATCGCCCGTCCGCCGCCGCGCGCTCTCCGCACACCCTCTACGCCACCTCGACCCTAGATTCAACGCCGCCCCCGCCCCCGACCTCAACGCCACCCCGGACACCGCCCCCGACCCCGACCTCGATGCTGCCATCCGCTGAGCGCCCGAGCCCCGACCCTTACCTCGACGCCGCCCTTCCCCTCCCTCGTCGGAGGCACCCGAGGTGAGCACGCCTGCTCCTCCCTCTCCCCTACCTTTGCCTAGGGTTTCTTTATATTTTAGTTGCATCAAATTAGTTAGGGTTCATGTAAGAGTGGAAACAAATCGGATGCGGATGCGGCTCAAATGAGTTAGGGTTCATGTAAGGGTGGAAACGAATCAAATTTCTAAGATGAATCATAAAACGAGTAAAACTTGACCACTTATTTCACTTTATAGTTGGATAATTGGAATACCTGCTACCACTTTCCACCCCTATAGGTTCATCAAATTAGATAGTAATTAGGGCAGTAGTTCCTAGGTACTAATTAGTTAGTAAGAAGTAGGTACTAATTAGGTACTAGAATATTTTTATTTATAGTAAGTTTATTTTTAGTAAGAACTAGTTGAATTAATAGAACTAGTTAGTAAGAAATTGTTGCTATTTTTTAGTTAAAGCAATTTTTCCTGCCTCGACGTGGACGATGCCTATCCCGCATCCTCATCATCGAGTCAGCGGAGGACGACACCTGCTTGACCAGCGGAGGACTGGGCTCCGCCGGGTTGGTACTGGGAGGCGCTACCTACCATGGGCGCAGGTTTGTGAGGAGCCAGCCTATCGTTGACCCGAACCTTCTTTGGTGGCGGTCGCGTGGGCCAGTGACGGTCCAGAGGCTTGAGGACTCTGTGGAGGTGGTGCGTCACCGTGTCAGTGAGGAGGACGCGCACGTCCGTCGCTACTTGTTTGTGTTGGAGCACAGGTTCTCCAATACCTGGCAGGTTCTCCAGGGATCTCACTGGAGCTATGATCCGGTGATGGTTCCTTCTTTGTGGGTGTCCACCACCCGCGCCAATACCCGTCGTGTGCTAGGGTTTTAGTTGTATTAGTGATGTTATATGTATGACATTATTCGTGATGTATTAGTGATAATATTCGACGATGTACGGACGCATGAGATGATTTACTTTTGCTTATTGAATGCATGCTAATTTGAGTCCTATAAGATATTTTGAAATGTATATCTTGTGTTGCTCAATATCCAAGTGGCCGGTCATGTTTGCAGGTTACACCTCCGAGTGGCCTATGTTTTGCTGGAGTGTTGATTCATTTCTGTTCCGGCAAATTTTAGGCGCTCAATATGTTCTATTTTAGCAAAGGTCATGCCAGATTTTTTCGTGAATTTTGGCATGACTTGTGCCAGAATATGTAGGAAATATCGAGTGCCCTGGATTTGTGGGTTGAGTATCCTGGTAGTTGTCTTCGATCGATTTTCAATTAATGTTTTAACTATGAACATAGGAAATGTCTGACGACGAAAAGGATTTCGGTATTTGCAAATACTGTGAAGACGAGCGCGGCTTGTGTGACAGAATCTTCCTAGATGATGATAGGTGCTTCAGCATCAAGCTGGACAAGAACTTCGAAGTGCATACAGTAAGTCACAACGACAAGTTTTTTTCATAATTAAGCATGAAATTTGCTTCATTTGCTTCAACTTATAATTTAAGAATGACATTAAGCATGACAAGTCTTTTTTTTACTATTCTACTAGCGTATCCCCTGCCATGCAAGAGTTTTTGTATTGGATAAGATAGGTTTCAGTCGTACTATGGAGGAAAAGAAATTTTACTTGAAGACCGAGCATTGTTATATTTTCAACGTAAAATTATACAATTAAGACGACTACACCTATTTTGGATGCAAAACATGGCGACCACTATGCAAGAATTATGCATTTGAGCCTGATATGGTTATCACCTTTGATATTCATCCGGAAGATGATATTGAAGGTAATACCGACATCTGGGTCGATGTGAAGACGCCTCCAGTTATACCATTATGTAAGTTTCTCAACCATATTTATGTCTTTGATATTGTTTATTCAAAAATAGTTGACAACTAATTTGTATTGTCAGCTTATTTCGGTGCAAGCAAATATGTCCAGCGCTTGATAGACAGGACCGTATACTGTGCCGGGGCTGAACTCAACTGCGAGGAGCTCAGTCATTATGTTTCATGGCTTGCAGATCTTGATACTGTTAAGACAAATTTTCTTCCTGCATTTTGAAATGTTAGTACTGAAAACGTGCGAACAATAGTGTTTGTAATGAACTACGGTCACATCTATTTAGGAAGGATGGTAAGATTTTTACTATTTGTCCTCAGTGCATCTTTTCCATACATTATTTTTGAAGCTAAACTTCATTGCTAAGTATGTACAATACGATGTTATTCAACAGGGACTCCCGATGAATGTTGTGCCTTATGGGATCGAGACTAAAGGTACCATGAGTATTATCATCTTACGGCCAAGATATCCTACAGATTACTTTAGTGCATTCAAGATTAGCGATGGATGCTTAATAGTGCAAGACTGGACCAAATATGTGATGGGGGAGCGCAGAGAAGTACTAGGGGGCAACAAACAAATGCGCTACCCACGATTAGGAGACAGGTTCATCTCCATGCTCCAACTTGATCAAGGAGGAGAGCTATACGTGTTTTATGTTATTTTACCTAGGAGAGAGCAGCAGGAGTGATTAGCTAGCTAGAAATGAGTTTGAGGATGATGATGTGCTACACTATTACTATGATGATAAAATAGCTAGTGTTGGTGGTAATGACTATGATGATTATTATTAGCTAGTGTTCGTGGTGATTAAATAAATATTGTTGGTCGTAATGACTATGATGATGATTAAATAGCTTGTGCTGGCGGATTAGATTCAAGTGGAGGCAACATGTGGTGCACATCAAAAGTACTACTAGTCCAAACTAGATCAAGTTTGGATTAGTAGTATACTTTTGACATGCACCACATATTGCCTCCACTTGAACCTAATCCACCTTCATTTGACACACTGTTATGGACATAATGATGTAAACCTCATAACTGGTATTGTACCAATATTTGTATGATGTCGCACAAATACACTAAAAAAAGAATACTAGCAGCGACGGAGAGAAAACACGCTGCCAGTAGTTACATTAACTGTAGCGTGGAGTGAGCAAACGATGCAGCTATTTCTCCTAGCAGTAGCGCGTGCGGGCAGACGTTACTGCTAAGAAATAGTTGTAGCGCCTTATTAGTAGTGCACCTACCTGCGCTACTAATGAGCAAAAAACCAGCGCTACTGCTAGGGTTTTCCCTAGTAGTGAAACTTGACGATATTGATGACGATGAAGAAGATGTAACTTCTAACTCCCTTGATTCTTTATCATCACCTTACTGACATTAAATCTTTCTAGGAAGACACGGGGAACAGCCGAGCCGTCGAGGAAGAGGTAACTATAATCTCCTCCGACTCCGAGCCCCTGCCGCGTTAGAAAATTCAAAGAGTAATCCGGAAAGTAAGATTTTCACATCCTTTGGCTTACCAAGATCCTCAATTTCTTTTGAAGCAACAGCAATTTGAAAGCCGGAGGCAGACCCGGACCAGCAAGGATGTAGAGCTCTCCTCCGGCTTACCTGACGTAACCAGGAAGCGTCGGACTAAGGTTATTTCCGATTTACGTTCTGTTTTACCTTTGGCGGGTTTAATTCGTCAACCTCTCAATTCATCTGACTCAAATTATCAGGATACTTCTCCTTCCTCCGGCGAGTCTATGCAATCTAACATGCCGGCTTTCAAAACTGCCCCTGGGTAATGTAATTTTGTTTACCTTATGCTTCACCTTACTCATGCTTTTGTACTCATCCTTCCGCCTTTGTCCACAGCGTGCAAGTGAAACCCAGCAAGAGGGCAAAAAAGAGTAAGCCGTCCCAAGACCTGGTCGCGACTGAACCGGAGCTTGGCACGGCTGCTCCTGATAGTTCTACCCATCAGCCGCCGCCTGAGCCAGCCTATGACATTCCAGCACCAACCTTTGATCCACCCGCCAAAGATACTCTCAATAGGTCTGATAACCCGGAAGCTCCTAGCCCGGCCAAGACAATTGATCCGGAAGTTGAGATTCTGAAGACTCAGTTTGTTGAGCGGGGGCGGCCCACTATCCTTGCCAAGTGCTCTACCAAGGAGGAGCTTCTGGAACATCGAAAGGCCAAGCTAGACATTGCTGACTATACTCATTTGAGCATTGGAGATATAGTCTCTGGCTATCTCAATCAAGTACATAGCAGCCGTGACCTAGAAATTGACATGGTAAAGCAAATACAGCAAAAATCTGAGGTATGACCTATGTTACTTTTCCTTAACCATACTTACTGTACGAGCCCCCAAGTCTATTGCTTATAAGTAAATATGCTGTAGACTTAAAAAATTGCCTAACACCGCTTGTCTGGTTTGGAAAGAAAGTTATTTAACCCGATTGTAGAATGACACTTTGAACTTACGATACACATTAGCCCCCAAGTGTCAAGCATCTTTGCTTGCAAAGTGCTTGGGACTTAAATTTCCATGAACCGGCGTAGCAATTTTAAAGTTCTTCAATATACATTAGCCCCCAAGTGTCAAATATCTTTGCTTGCAAAGTGCTTGGGACTTAATGTTATCTTACCATGATTCTGACTATAACCCGGCATCAACACAGGCCAGCATAAGTCAATTTGAGTCGGAGGTTGCTGACCTGAAGAGCTGTCTGGCAACTCAAGAACTTGAAATTCAAAAGGCCAACTCCAAATTTGAATTCAGTGTCTCTTAACAAGAGAAGTTGAAGAAGTACTTTGAGGCGGAGAAGAAAATCTGGGCTGATGAAAAGGCTTCACTGGTGACCCGGGCTGAGACGGCAGAGGCATTGCTTGCAGAAGCAACAGCAGAGTTGTCCGGCTTAAAGCGCCAGATATCTCAAATGGTCTCAGCCATCTTTGGTAAGCTACTCATATAAACTTTAAACTTTGCAAACATTCTTTCAATGATTACTTCAATTGTCACCTCCGGCTCACCTTATGTTTAATAATGCAGGCCCCAGGAGCACGAACCTCAAGCAGAACATGTTGGTCAAGCTGAAAGCGGTTTATACTCTGGTGGAACAGCTCTACACTGGGTCACAACGTGCTTTGGCCGTTGTAGCTTTATCAAATGACACTCCTCACCTCCTGCAAGACGTGCTGAAGCGGCTTGCTGTACTACCTCAACGGGTCCTAGATCTAAGACGGGTGTCCGCCACAGCCGGGGCCATATCCGCACTGAGCCAGGCAAAAGCATGGATTCCAGAACTAGACCCGGCCGACCTCGCTCTTGGATACCCGAGTCTGAAAGAGGATGAGACAGTATTTGATGAACATGATTTTACCGCCTGTGTCAAAGATATACGCCCCGCGGCTACTCTTATTGGGAACGATACTGATCTTACCAAGTACCAGCCGGGCTATGACAGTGAGAACCAGAGAGTTCCAACACCCCACTATGATGAAGTCAACCTGATCCCTCCAACTCGTAAGCATACCTTTGCCCCTTAAGTGCACCCAGCCGGTTTAATAGATGATGAAGCTGAGTTTGAAGCCTTGAGTGGCATTAACTGGGCCTCGTCAACCTTCCAGGACAGGGCAGCCGACGGAGAAGCAGAGAAGATAACCCGGAATCTTCAAGCCAACCAACATAGTGAACTGCCAGGCGTTTCTGACTTTGCGAAAACAATGCTTCACTATTCAGACTAGGGGAGTCTTGTAACAGGGTAGAAAAACCTCTCAATTTTCGTCATGCCTTCGCGCATGTTTATGGTGCTTAATACTTTCATAAGCCGCCATCGCTATATACTTCCAGCTTATGTTGATCTTTTATTTCCTTGATGTTAAAAATTTGCTTGCCTTACCCTGCATATAAAACAAGCAAAAATTTCCTTAGCGATTTATCACATCAGGGGTCACATAAGGTATTGATAACCCGAAGTGTAAACCAAAACATCATATAATGGCCGGTTTATGATTATATTTGTTAAACATAATCACAATAGCATACCTACGGTCCTTTTGGTAATCTCGCCGGTTTATGTGACCTAAATCATGAGGGTAATTCTAACTCCTGAAATTTGGCACATATGATGTTCACTTGGCCCTTAACAACTAAAGTGACCAATATTAAACCGGTGGAATGAGAACCCCATAGTACTTTTGAGAAAGGCCTCACGATAGTCAAACATTTACACTTACAAAGTATGATGAATAATAAGCAAAATTTAAAAGGCCTCTGATTCGAATACGATCAGTGAACCGTTCCAAAGGGGTAAAGCTAAGATTCGAATACGATCATATAGCCCCCAGTGGCTTTGGCGATGCCGATCAAGTGGGTATCGACAACTATGTTCTCTTTGGTTCAAATGTGACCTATGTTTGAACAGGAAGCCCCCAAGTGACCATAAGAGTTGTTTAATGACGCTGATTCGAATACGATCCACGTCAGACCCAAAGGGGTTAAGCTATGATTCAAATATGATCAAGAAGCCCCAAAGTGGGTTTGGCAGTATGCCGATCAAATGGGTATCGACAGCTATGTTCTCTTTGGTTCGAATATGACCTACGTTTGAATAGGAAGCCCCCAAGTAATCATGGCTAGATTCAGATATGATCATAAGCCAGACCAAAGGGAAAGCCGGATTCAGATATGATCCGCTCCCTGTTGGTTGTTTCCACCACCTGATAAAGAAGACATATAATCCTTTGATGGTGAAAAGGACAGAGGTCCTGCTTTATTGCTTTATATAATATATACATCGTCAAAATATATACATCTTGAGAGCCGGTGGCTCAAGTATAGTAAGGCTAGAGATGAGCGATCTTCCACGGCCGGCGGGTCTCCTCCTCCGACTTACGTGAGTCTTTGTGCTCTCGAACATCGATGAGGTAGTATGACCCGTTGTTCAGATTCTTGGTGACCACAAAGGGTCCTTCCCAAGGTGGGGACAGCTTCTGCATATCAGACTGATCCTGGATGAGCTGGAGCACTAAGTCACCTTCCTGAAAGGTTCTGCTTCTAACCCGGCGGCTGTGATAGCGGTGCAGGTCTTGCTGGTAAATCGCCGAGTAGGCTATTGCCAAGTCTCGCTGCTCATCCAATAAGTCAAGTGAATCCTGACAAGATTTTTCGTTATCAGCCTCAACGTAAGCCGCCATGCGGGGTGAATCATGCCGGATGTCATTTGGCGGGACTGCCTCTGCTCCGTATACCATGAAGAAAGGTGTGTAACCTGTAGATCTGTTAGGTGTAGTGTTGATGCTCCACAGTACAGAGGGTAACTCCTCCACCGAACAACCCGGAGTCCGCTGCAAAGGGACCAAGAGCCAGGGTTTGATACCCTTCAGGATCTCTTGATTAGCTCTTTCTGCTTGACCATTGGATTGAGGATGAGCAACAGCAGAAACATCAAGCCAGATATGTTCTCGTTGACAGAACTCTTCCATGGCACCGTTGGAGATATTAGTGCCATTATCAGTTATGATGCTGTGTGGGAAACCAAAACGAAAGATCACCTTTTTCAAGAACTGAACCGCCATGGCTGCATCACACTTACTGACCGGCTCTGCCTCAACCCACTTTGTAAACTTATCCACTGCCACGAGGAGGCGTGTCTTTTTATCCTTAGACCTCTTGAAAGGTGCAACCATGTCAAGCCCCCAGACTGCGAACGGCCAAGTAATTGGAATCATCCTCAACTCTTGAGCCGGCACATGAGCTCGTCGTGAGAACTTTTGACATCCGTCACATTTGCTGACTAGATCCTCTACATCAGCATGAGCCGTCAGCCAATAGAAACCATGACGGAAAGCCTTGGTCACAAGAGATTTTGAACCGGCATGATGACCACAATCTCCTTGATGGATCTCATGAAGTATCTCCTGACCCTCCGCAGGCGACACACAATGTTGAAACGCCCCAGTGACACTGCGGTGATGTATCTCGCCATGAAAAATCATCATAGATTTAGACCGCCTGATGATTTGTCTCGCCAAGGTCTCATCCTCAGGCAACTCTCCCCGGGTCATATAGGCAAAGTATGGCACTGTCCAATCCGGGATAACGTGAAGAGCTGCCACCAGCTGTGCCTCCGGGTCTGGCACTGCCAGTTCTTCCTCTGTAGGTACCTTGATAGAAGGATTATGCAAAACATCGAGAAAGGTGTTAGGTGGCACCGGCTTACGCTGAGATCCCAACCGTCTTAAAGCATCAGCCGCCTCATTCTTCCTTCGATCAATATGCTCCACTTGATAACCTTTGAAGTGCCCAGCCACAACATCTACTTCACGACGGTAAGCCGCCATAAGGGGATCCTTGGAGTCCCACTTGCCTGACACCTGTTGGGCCACGAGATCTGAATCGCCCAAACACCTTACCCGGCTCAAATTCATCTCTTTGGCCACCCGGAGACCATGGAGTAAGGCCTCATACTCAGCTGCATTGTTAGTGCAAGGAAACATAAGCCTGAGCACATAACAAAAAAATTTCACCTCGAGGGGAAGTTAAAACAACTCCAGCCCCCGAGCCTTCTAACTGCCTGGACCCATCAAAGTGAATAGTCCATTATGTGTTATCCGGCTTCTCCTGAGGTGCCTGCAACTCTGTCCAATCATGGATAAAGTCCACCAAGGCTTGAGACTTAATAGCGGTACGTGGCATGTACTTCAAACCATGAGGCCCAAGCTCAATAGCCCACTTGGCGACTCGTCCTATGGCCTCCCTGTTCTGGATGATGTCTCCCAAGGGGGAAGAACTTACCACAGTTATAGGATGACTTTGGAAGTACTACTTCAGCTTTCGGCTTGCCATGAACACTCCATAAACAAGTTTCTGCCAATGTGGATACCTTTGTTTAGACTCAATGAGCACCTCACTGATGTAGTAAACCGGCCGATGAACCGGATGCTCCTTGCGAGCCTCCTTGCGCTCCACCACGATGGCAACACTGACAGCTCATGAATTAGCAACCACATATAACATCAACGGCTCTTTATCAATGGGAGCCACAAGGACCGGTGGCTCAGATAACTGTCTCTTTAAATCTTCAAAGGCAGTATTAGCAGCATCACTCCAGACAAAGGTGTCCGTTTTCTTCATCATCTGATACAACGGTAGGGCCTTCTCACCTAACCGGCTTATGAACCGGCTTAAAGCAGCAACACGACCCGCCAGTTGCTTAACATCATTGAAGCACGCCGGTTTAGCCAGAGAGGTAATTGCCTTGATATTCTCCGGATTAGCTTCAATGCCTCTGTTTGAGACCAGAAAACCCAAGAGCTTGCCTGCAGGTACACCAAATACACACTTGGCCGAGTTAAGCATCATCTTATAAACACGGAGATTATCAAAGGTCTCTTTCAAGTCAGATATCAAGGTTTCCTTCCCTCTGGACTTCACCATGATGTCATCCACATAAGCATGAACATTTCACCCAATTTGATCGTGTAGACAGTTCTGTACACATCGCTGATAAGTCGCCTGAGCACTCTTGAGCCCAAATGGCATAGATACATAACAGAAGGATCCAAATGGAGTGATGAAAGTCGTCTTCTCCTGGTCTTTAACTGCCATTTTGATCTGATGATAGCTAGAGTAAGCATCCAAAAAGCTCAAATTCTCGCAACCCGCCGTAGCATCAATGATTTGATCAATACGGGGGAGAGCAAAGGGATCAGTCGGACAAGCCTTACTTAAGTGCGTGTAATCCACACACATCCGCCAGGTGCCGTTCTTCTTGAGCACGAGCACCGGGTTAGCCAACCACTCCAGGTGAAAAACTTCAACAATAAACCCAGTCGCTAAGAGCCGGGCAACTTCCTCTCCAATAGCTTTCCGAGTCTCTTCATTGAACCATCGAAGAAACTGCCTGACCGGCTTATACTTCGGATCAATATTGGGAGTGTGCTCAGCAAGTTCTCTCGGCACACCCGACATGTCAGAAGGATTCCATGCGAAGATGCCCCAGTTCTCACAGATGAACTCGATGACCGCGCTTTCCTATTTAGGATCCAAATTGGCACTGATACTGAACTGCTTAGATGAATTGCCTGGATTAAAATCCACAAGCTTGGTTTCAGCAGCTGACTTAAACTTCATCGCTGGGTCATGCTCGGTGGTTGGCTTCTTTAGAGAGGTCATATCTGCCGGGTCAACGTTGTCTTGGTAAAACTTCAGTTCCTCTGCTGCACAAACAGACTCAGCATAAGTTGCGTTGCCCTCCTCACATTCCAGGGCTACCTTTCGACTTCCATGCATGGTGATGGTGCCCTTGTGACCCGGCATCTTAAGCTGCAGATAAACATAACATGGTTGTGCCATGAACTTGGCATAAGCCGGACGCCCAAACAAAGCATGATATGGACTCCTGATTTTTACCACCTCAAACGTCAATTTCTCAGCCCTGGAATCATATTCATCTCCAAAGGCCACTTCCAGTTCAATCTTGCCAACTGGGTAAGCCGACTTACCAGGAACCACTCCATGAAAAACAGTGTTGGACGTCTTCAAATTCTTATCAGTTAACCCCATGCGTCAAAAGGTCTCATAATAGAGGATATTGATGCTGCTACCCCCGTCCATGAGTACCTTAGTGAATTTATATCCACCAACCTGAGGTGGTACCACCAAAGCTAACTGGCCCGGATTATCAACCCGGAGGGGGTGATCTGCCCTGCTCCATACAACGGGCTGTTCTGACCACCTCAAATAACGGGGAACCGCCGGCTCAACAGAATTCACGGCCCTCTTATGAACCTTCTGGTCACGTTTGCACAAGCTGGTGGTGAACACGTGATACTGCCCACTATTCAGCTACTTCGGATGGCTTTGATAACCCGACTGTTGCTGCTGTTGTTCCCCTTGACCAGACTACTGTTGATTATAGCCGCCTTGATAACCCTAAAAGCCGGAACTTGAACCGCCGCCTGGGCTATGAAAGCCGCCAGCTCCTGAGCCGCCAACCGACCCATGATTGTCGTCAAACGTGTTGGGATTCTTAAAAGCCTTCATGATCATGCAATCTTTCCATAAGTGGGTGGCGGGTCGTTCCCGGGTGCCATGTCTCGGGCAAGGCTCATTGAGTAGCTGCTCAAGAGATGGGCCTGACCCTCCAGATCGAGAGGGCGGTTTGCCCTTACATCTCTGATTGTTACTCTATGCATTGGCGTTGGCTACAAACTCCGGGTTACCCTCCGCCTTACGCTTATTGCCTCTTTGATTCATCGGGTTATGCTGCTGACCCTTTCCATTGCCGTTCTTATTTCCCTTCCGTGTCTTTTCCTCATTAGACGCGGGATCCTTGGTACTATCAGAGTCGGCATATTTAACTAAAGGCGCCATCAGCGTACCCATATCGTTGCAATCACGCTTAAGGCTCCGTAGTTTTTGTCTCAGCGGCTCAAAGCAGCAGTTCTTCTCCAACATGAGGACTGCAGAGCTGGCATCCATCTTATCAAATGAATGTATTATCTCCTTGACCCGGCGCACCCAATGAGTTATGGATTCACCCTCCTCCTGCTTACAATTTGTCAAGTGCACAATCGACATGGATTTCTTGCAAGTGTCTTTGAAGTTCTGGATGAATCGGGCCTTTAGCTCTGCCCATGAATTAATGGAATTGGGCGGCAAGCCCTTTAACCAAGACCAGGCCGTTCCATCCAACATCATGGTGAAGTACTTAGCCACTGTCGCGTCGCTGACCTCCAACAGCTCCATGGCCATCTCAACTTTCGATCCATGCTCCGGACTATAAGTCGGGCGTGTAATTCGGCACCTTTCGAGGTCCCTAGAAGTCCTTGGGTAAACGTACATTACGCAGAGCCGGCACCAAACAAGGAACACCGCCGGTTCTAGTAGCCACTCCCGTCTCAACGGAAGTCATCGGATACTCTAGGAAATCTTGATGAGCCGTATGTTGAGCCTCTAGCTGACCTGCCCGCTCGTTCTCCTGACGTATTCGGTCTTGTATCGGGTTATAGCCACCGGGCTGGTTACGGCACTGGGCGTTGCTTGACAAAGCTTCTGACTCCATGTGCCTGTTGTAACTTGGACTCCGGTTTTGACGAGGCGGTGCTAACCAAGGCGGATGAGTTGAATGAATCATGTCCCGGCTATAGGAATAAGCCTCTTGCTGAGCCAGGGCCGTCTGGACAAGTTCTCTGATCTTCCGGGACACCACCGCTGTCGGATCATCACCATCCACTGGGAGAGCCACCAAACACGCCGATGCTGCTATTAAGTTCTCCATGGGGTTGGAAAAGTGACCCGGCGGTATCGGCACGTAACGGGGAGGTGCCATGTTCCCATGAGGACGTGCCATCTCCCGAGACTGAGCTGGTCCTCCTGTTCCGACTGTCATAAACTAATTTGCATCTGGCGGGTTACTTGGGCCGGCTCTGGGTGCAGCAAAAAGATTCTGAGGATCATAAACCGGAGGTAAACGGGACTGGGTTTTCTGATGTATCCTCCTCATCACCTCGTTAGACGCGTTCAGGCTCATCGTGAGCTGGAAGGCCTCCGACTGTAGCCGTTGTGCCCGTGCATCCAAAGCCGCCCGCTCTGTGGCCAGCCTGGTGTCCTCAGCTGCCAAGGCCTCCTTGGCCTGAGCTATCTCCTCGCGCACCTGTGCCACCTCCGCGTTATGCTCATCTTGATTTGCAGGAATAACCGTGGCTGTTAACAGGGTTGCAAGCTTATCCATGAGATCCATCAATCTCTGAGCCGGCGGGCGCATAGGGCCTCCTGCCCCGGCTACTCCTGACCCGGACGTTATTGCTGCAACGGTTGTACAGTTTTGGCCGGGTTGAGTCCCAGCCATGAAGACTCCTGCCCATCTTGGCAGCTCATAGGGGTCCGGAATATTGAGGCCATCGGAATAGCCCCCAAGCATGCCATATTGCACTTGATACAGCGAATCTGTTGAACTGGCGGACGAATCACCGTCAGAGAGGACGGCTGTCTCACCACCATCTTCAGATCCTTCAGAAAGTTCCTCCCTGTGGATGCAGCCCACGAAGGCATGCTTCATGATGGGTTAAACTCGGGCGGGTCTCGCACACTGAGCCGTCTCGACGAGGTCGGTGCAGTTGTCTAGCTCAGGGCCCGCCTCACCAATGCGGCCGATGAATACGTGGATTCCGCCAAAGGGGACCCGGTACCCGTACTCAACTGAGCTGGCGTCGGGGCCCCAGCCTTCGTCATCGATGTAGATCTTGCCGCGACGACTCTTGGTCATCCGGCCAAGTAGGTATCCCTTGAGCCCTTCGAAGCTGCCCTTCAAGAACTCGAATCCTCCGTGTGCTGGCCCCATGTTGGGCACCAACTATCGTGGAATTGTAGATGTCCTAGTGAAAGGACTTAGTCGTAGAGCCATCGCAACTAGGAAGCTTGAAGGGGTTAATCAGGACAAGAGACACGAGAGGTTTATACTAGTTCGGCCCCTTACAGTGAAGGTAAGGCCTACGTCTAGTTGGGTTGGTATTGCTTGATGTTTCGATGACCAGGGAGCGAGATACGCTATGCCTGGTACTCGATGAGTTGTTTCTTGCCCTAAACCTCCAACGGGTCATCCCCTTATATACACGGGTGGACGCCCTGCGGCCTACAGAGTCCCTGTCGGCTCATAGAAAGTGTCCGGCAAGGTGACTAATTAATTCTACCTTATGTTACAAGTCATGTCATCATGGCGGTTTAACACTATGGGCCTTAAGCCACCTGCGGGCCTTAGACCCTTTATTGAACCGCCATCTTCATGCTTGGTCTTGGGCTTCTTTTTGGTGAATCTTCGTTGCGTAACACGGCTCCTCCTGGGCGGCTTACACAAATAGTTATATCCCCAACAGATCCTCTTTTCATGATTGCTTGAGCAACCTTGATCGAGTTTTGCAGAGATGTGAAGACACTAGTCTCGTCTTGAATTGGGAAAAGTGCCACTTTATGGTTAATGAAGGCATTGTCTTGGGGCATAAGATTTTCGAGAGAGGTATTGAAGTTGATAAAGCTAAAGTTGATGCTATTGAAAAGATGCCATGTTGATACGTCCATTTTGCATCATGCTTTTATATCAATATTTATTGCATTATGGGTTGTTATTACACATTATATCTCAATACTTATGTCTATTCTCTCTTATTTTACAAGGTTTACCATGAAGAGGGGAATGCTGGCAGCTGGAATTCTGGCTAGAAAAGGAGAAAATATTGGAAACCTATTCTGCACAGCTCCAAAAATCCTGAAACTCCACGGAAGTTATTTTTGGAATTAATAAGAATTATTGAGCGAAGAAAACACCAGAGGTGGCCCACACCCTGGCCAGGAGGGTGGGGGCGCGCCCATCCCTACTGGGCGCGCCCCTGTCTCCTGGCCCCCCTGGTGGCCCTCCGGTGCCCATCTTCTTCTATATGAAGGCTTTTACCCTGGAAAAAAATCAGAAGCAAGCTTATAGGACGAAACTCCGCCTCCACGAGGTGGAACCTTGGCGGAACCAATCTAGGGCTCTAGCGGAGCTGTTCTACTGGGGAAACTTCCCTCCGGGAGGGGGAAATCATCACCATCGTCATCACCAACGATCCTCTCATCGGAAGGGGGTCAATCTCCATCAACATCTTCACCAGCACCATCTCCTCTCAAAACCCTAGTTCATCTCTTGTATCCAATCTTGTATCAAAACCACAAATTGGTACCTGTGGGTTGCTAGTAGTGTTGATTACTCCTTGTAGTTAGTGCTAATTGGTTTACTTGGTGGAAGATCGTATGTTCAGATCCTTATTGCATATTAATACTCCTCTGATCATGAACATGAATATGCTTTGTGAGTAGTTACTTTTGTTCCTGAGGACATGGGTGAAGCCTTGCTATTAGTAGTCATGTGAATTTTGTATTCGTTTGATATTTTGATGAAATGTATGGTGTTTCTCCTCTAGTGGTGTGATGTGAACGTCGACTACATGATACTTCACCATTATTTGGGCCTAGAGGAAGGCATTGGGAAGTAATAAGTAGATGATGGGTTGCTAGAGTGACAGAAGCTTAAACCCTTGTTTATGCGTTGCTTCATAAGGGCTTGATTTGGATCCATATGTCTAATGTTGTAGTTAGGTTTACCTTAATACTTCTTTTGTAGTTGTGGATGCTTGCAATAGGGGTTAATCATAAGTGGGATGCTTGTCCAACTAAGCGCAGTACCCAAGCACCGGTCCACCCACATATCAAATTATCAAAGTACCGAACGTGAATCATATGAGCGTGATGAAAACTAGCTATACGATAATTCGCATGTGTCCTCGGGAGCTCTTTTCTCATTATAAGAAATTGTTCAGGCTTGTCCTTTGCTACAAAGTATTGGGCCACCTTGCTGCACTTTATTTACTTTCATTGCTTGTTACCCATTACAAATTACGTTATCACAAAACTATCTGTTACGTACAATTTCAGTGCTTGCAGAGAATACCTTACTGAAAACCGCTTGTCATTTCCTTCTGCTCGTCGGTGGTTTCGACACTCTTACTTATCGAAAGGACTACGATAGATCCCCTATACTTTTGGGTCATCAAGACTCTTTTCTAGCGCCATTGTCGGGGAGTGAAGCACCTTTGGTGAGTGGAACTTGGTAAGGAAACATTTATATAGTGTGCTGAAAATTCACTTGTTACTATGGAAACTAATCCTTTAAGGGGCTTGTTCGGGGTATCTTCACCCTGACCAGTAGAGCAAAGAGTTGCTCCTCAACCTACCGAACCTATTGAAAATATTTACTTTGAGATTCCTTCGAGTATGATAGAGAAACTGCTAGCTAATCCCTTTGCAGGAGATGGAACATTGCCTCCCGATTTGCACCTTATCTTTGTGGATGAAGTTTGTGTATTATTTAAGCTTGCAGGTATTCCCGATGATGTTGTCAAAAGGAAGGTCTTCCCTTTATCTTTGAAGGGAGATGCATTGACATGGTATAGGCTATGTGATGATACGGGATCTTGGAACTATAAACGATTGAAGTTGGAATTTCACTAGAAGTTCTATCCTATGCATATTGTTCATCGTGATCGTAATTACATATATAATTTCTGGCCTCGCGAAGGAGAAAGCATTGCTCAAGCTTGGGGGAGGCTTAAGTCAGTGTCATATTCATGCCCCAATCATGAGCTCTCAAGAGACATGATTATTCAATAAAATTATGCTCGGCTTTCTCTCAATGATCGCACCATGCTTGATACTTCATGTGCTGGTTCTTATATGCTGAAGACTACTGAATTCAAGTGGGATTTATTGGAAAGAATTAAACGCAACTCTGAAGATTGGGGTTCCGACGATGGTAAGGAGTCAGGTATAACACCTATGTTTGATTGTGTTAAATCTTTTATGGATACCGATGTCTTTGTTGGATTTAGCGCTAAGTTTAGACTTGACTCCCAATAGTAGCTGGTTTTTGTGAATCTTTTGCTACTCACATTGATCTCCCTAAGGAGGAGTGGTTTAAATATAATCCTCCCATTGAAGTAAAAGTAGTTGCACCTATTACAGTTGAAGAAAAGACTGTCACTTATAATGATCCTATTGTCCCTACTAGTTATGTTGAAAAACCACTGAGGGAGTCCCGGATTAGGGGGTGTCCGGATAGCCGAACTATCATCATCGGCCGGACTCCAAGACTATGAAGATACAAGATTGAAGACTTCGTACCGTGTCCGGATGGGACTTTCCTTGGCGTGGAAGGCAAGCTTGGCGATACGGATATGTAGATCTCCTACCATTGTAACCGACTATGTGTAACCCTAGCCCTCTCCGGTGTCTATATAAACCGGATGGTTTTAGTCCGTAGGACATAACAACAATCATACCATAGGCTAGCTTCTAGGGTTTAGCCTCCTTGATCTCGTGGTAGATCTACTCTTGTAATACCCACATCATCAATATCAATGTCGGAGTAATGGGCCACGGGTAGGCTAACCCGAGTCCCAGGACCTTTCAAGACATCGGGGCAGGCCGTGCCCCTCAAGCCGAGTCCCAGGAGTGACTCCAAGACAAGCCGAGTCCCAGACGGCGACTCCAAGATAAGCCGACTCCGAGCTAGGCGACCTCCAGAGAGGCCGACTATGGAGAGTCGGCCCATGACTCCTCCCTCATCTCAAAGTATGATGCGGGGTACGGTCACGGCGTGGCCATTCCCCCTGCTTACGAAGGGTCGGCATGGTTATAGTGAGTCGTATCGCTGGAAGATCTCCAACGAGGCGCGGCACTGTTGCCATGCCTGCCCTGACCTCAGCCACAGTGCGCAGCACACTGTGCCCACGACGCCGGCCTGGACGACCCAAAGGCGACGGGGCCGCCTGTCAGTGGGTGGGCCAAAGGCGGCCTGAGCGCCCCGAAGACGGACCTGTGGGAGTCGGCGTCCCTGGAGTCGGCCGACTCCTCCCAGGGCCCCACAAGCCATTAACCAGATAGGATGGGGAATGGCGACAGTGATCGCCCGATAGATGGCGGCACTATTGCAACGACCCTATGACCGAGCCTGCGTCATCAGGAGTGCCCCAACAGTATCAAGCCTGTCCGCGGGACCCGCCAGTCGGCGGGCCCCAGAAGCCGGCAGGGAGGACGGCGGCCTGAGAGACAGACGGCTCGGACCCGCGCCCAGCTGGATTACTATTGTACCCCCGGGGGGTAGGCCTATATAAACCCCCCGGGGCACCCATGCAAAGGGTTCGGACCTAGATAAAGATAGACCAGATAGCACAGGGAGGAAAGAGCTAGCCTTGCCCTCCCCTGCCTCCTGAAACAGCTCCAGGAGCACCATTGTAGTCACTTTGCCTTAGTGATCATGCGGAGACCCCGCAGAGCAGCAGTAGGGGTGTTATCTCCTAGGAGAGCCCTGAAGCTGGGTAAGTTCCACCGGCGTGCATGTCTTTGCCTCATCCCGCTTCCAGGCACCGGCGACGTTCTACTCGCTCCCACCATGATAAGCCATCCTTTGGCATATGTCGTATCCAACCCCCGACATTTGGCGCCCACCATGGGGCGAGGTGCACCATCGTCTGGAGATCTGCTCTGGAAGGGAACCCTGTTCCTCCCCGGCGAGCACAGCCAGCCCGACACGCCGGATGGCGTCTGTGCTGACGCGCTGCACGGCGCTGAGATCGCCTGTGCGGCCAGCTGCCTCGCCGATCTTATCGGCGAGGTTCGCATCTCCGATGAGCCTGCGTCCAACGCAGGCACGAGTGGCCTCGAGAGCCTCCTCGCGGGCCTCCTCGACCAACTCCACGTCGCCGGCGAGCCTGCCGCGGACCTGGAGTCCATAGGATCCACCACCCGATGCTGGTCGACTCCGACGCTGCGTCGGTCGACGCGTTCCCCACCAACGTGGTGATCTACGTTGAGCCGCTCTCTTACGCGGGTAGCGGCGGAAGCACTGTCACTGAGGTCCTCGTCCTCGACCATGGCGAGCGCTCCGACGAAGGAGCGCATGACCCGCTTGACGCGGCCCTGCGAGGCCTTGCAACGCTGATTCCGGAAGACACCGACGCCGAGACGCTGGAGGCGCTCCGCCTTCAGCTCGTCGAGGGCGCGAAGAAGCTGGCAAGCATGAGGCGCTTGTCAGAAGCTTACCAACACGAGATGGATCGCACCGTAGGCGGCTTGCCTGCTCCAACCGGCCTAGCCGCCTAGGCGCGGTCCGACAGCGCGGCGCGGCAATCGCCAACCTCTTCGGGGCTGATTGCCCTGTGTATGCCACGCCCGCAGAGAATATCCGTGCCACCCAGGTGGCGGCAGATGAGCTCGACAACTTCGAAGGCGAAGAGCGCCGCATAATGACGGAGTGAGTTCAGCAGCTCCTCGACGCGGCTGCCGTGTAGAATGATGTCGGCTGCCGCACCGAGGCGATGCAGCACCAAAACGATGACCCACCGCCTCGCCGAGACCAAGGTGCGACGTCTCGGACGCCGACTGGCGGGGCCCGTGGGAAGAAGGACAAGGAGCCGGCTGTCAGCCACAGTCGGACTCACATCACCATCGAGCGCGACCAAGACGGCCGCCCCAAAGCGGTGGAACGGCGGGACGACTACCTGCCTCCCCCTCCTCGCAGAGAAAGGCGAGTCTCCCCACCGCCCGTGGAACATCCGATTCTCGGCGACCGCCTTAGCCGCCGAGAGGGAGTCGGAGAGAACGACGCCCGCCACCGGATCGACCGACTCCACCGATCCCTAGCGCTGGAAGATGAAGACGAGTTGGGTCCCCCCTGCTTTGGATCCCGCATCCGAGATGAGCCCTTCCCCAAAGGGTTCACGCTCCCCCAAGGACATGCCTGGTGTCCCGACGGAATTCGCCGAGCACAAATTACACGTCCGATCTGATATGAAGCCCGTCAGGCAGCCCTTGCGCCGCTTGTCAGAAGAAAAAAGAAGAGTTGTTGAAGAAGAAATAGCCCGGCTCCTGGCAAAACCAGTACTGGTGCTGAAGAAGAACAAGGAGTGGCAGATGTGCATTGATTACACGAGCCTCAACAAAGCTTGCCCCAAGGACCCATTTGCTCTGCCGAGAATCGATCAGGTGATAGACTCCACAGCCGGATGCGAGCTGTTGAGTTTCCTAGACGCATATTCAGGATATCACCAGATCAAGTTGAACCCGGCTGACAGACTGAAGACCGCCTTCATCACGCCGTTTGGAGCCTTCTGCTACCTGACCATGACGTTCGGCTTAAGAAACACCGGCGCCACCTTTCAGCGTTGCATGCAGAATTGCCTCCTAAAGCAACTCGGCAGAAATGCCCATGTCTATGTGGATGATGTAGTGGTGAAGACGGAGAAGCGTGGAACCTTGCTGGAGGACCTCAAGGAAACCTTTGAGAATCTGCGCCGATTCCAGATCAAGCTCAACCCAGAGAAGTGCATTTTTGGAGTACCAGCCGACCAGCTCCTCGGTTTCCTGGTCTCCGAACGCGGCATAGAGTGCAATCCTGTGAAGATCAAGGCCATCGAGAGGATGGAAGCACCCAGACGACTGTTAGATGTGCAGAAGTTCACCGGCCGTTTGGCATCCATCAGCCGATTCATCAGTCGGCTGGGCGAGAAGGCTCTCCCCTTGTATCAGCTCATGAAGAAGACGACCTTCTTTGAGTGGACTCCCAAGGAGGACGAGGCTTTTCTCCAACTAAAGAAGATGTTGACTACTCCCTCTGTGCTGGCGGCTCCGACTCCCAAAGAGCCCATGCTCCTATACATTGCCGCCACCAGCCGAGTAGTCAGCACAGTCATTGTAGTCGAGCGCAAGGAGGAAGGCAAGGCGCTACCTGTCCAGAGGCCGGTATATTACTTGAGCGAGGTACTGTCGGCCTCCAAGCAGAACTACCCCAATTACCAGAAGATGCGCTACGGCGTGCATTTTGCTGCCATGAAATTGAAGCCTTACTTCGAGGAGCATCCAATCACCGTGGTCTGCACAGCTCCACTGTCCGAGATCATCGGAAGCCGAGATGCTTCTGGCCGAGTGGCTAAATGGGCCATCGACCTGCCCCCCTACACCATCTACAACGAGCCCCGCACTGCCATCAAGTCGCAAGCACTGGCCGACTTCCTCATCGACTGGGCCGAGACCCAGTATCTGCCGCCAGCTCCCGACTCCACCCATTGGCGGATGCACTTCGACGGCTCCAAGATGCGCACCGGCTTGGGAGCCGGCGTCGTCCTCACTTCCCCCAAGGGCGACAAGCTCAGATATGCGCTGCAGATCCACTTCGCCGCCTCCAACAACGTGGCCGAGTACGAGGCGCTCATCCACGGGCTCCGGCTTGCCAAAGAACTCGGCATTCGCCGGATCCTGTGTTATGGCGACTCTGACTTGGTGGTCCAGCAATCATCTGGCGATTGGGACGCCAAGGACGCAAATATGGCGAGCTACCGTTTCCTCGTCCAGCAACTCAGCGGATACTTCGAGGGGTGCGAGTTCCTCCACGTGCCAAGGAACGACAACGACCAAGCAGACGCCTTGGCACGAATCGGCCCCACCCGCCAGGCAATACCATCTGGTGTCGCCCTCCGGCGCCTCCTCAAGCCTTCTATCAAGCCGTCACCAAAATCAGATTCAATCTTTGTGCCGGCTCCGCCTGAGGAAGACGGATCCGACTCCAAGAAACACACAGTCGAAGCCGGCCCGGGGACTTCAGAACCCGGCCCGGGGACTGAAGTGGCAAGATCGAAGACTCTAGAGCTCGGCCCGGGGACTGCTCCAGTCGGCCCCGGGACTTTGTCAAATCAGCACGCGGTTGTGGACTCCAACCCGCCGCCTCCCAGCCCGGCCGCCCTTGTCCAAGTCGCACTAGTGGCGGTTGAAGAAATAGCAGCACCTTCATGGGCCCAGCCCATCCTCAGGTTCTTAGTAAACAGAGAGCTGCCAACTGATGAAATCTTGGCTCAGCAAGTGCAACGCCGAGCAGCAGCCTACACCATAGTCAACAGAGAGCTGGTCAGGCGCAGTGTTAACGGCGTCTTCCAACGCTGCGTCGAGGCAGAACAAGGCCAAGCAATCCTCAGAGACATATATGAAAGCGAGTGCGGTCACCACGCGGCCTCCATGGCACTCGTCGCCAAAGCATTCCAGCACGGTTTCTTCTGGCCAACCGCCCTGGAAGAGGCCAAAGAGTTAGTCCAAAAGTGCAAGGGGTGCCAGATTTTCTGTTCCAAGCCACTTCAGCCAGCTTCCGCAGTCAAGACTATCCCCATCGCCTGGCCCTTTGCAGTCTGGGGCCTGGACATGGTGGGACCATTCAAGACGACACGAGGTGGCTTGACACACCTACTTGTCGCAGTGGACAAGTTCACCAAGTGGGTGGAGGTGAAACCCATCAAGAAATTGAATGGTCCGACTGAAGTGACCTTCATCGCTGACATCACAACTCAGTACGGCATCCCACACAGTATCATCACCGACAATGGCACGAATTTTGCCAAAGGCGCCTTGGCCCGTTTCTGCGTGACACAGGGCATCTGACTGGACTTAGCGTCCGTTGCCCATCCACAGTCAAACGGCCAGGTGGAGCGAGCGAACGGCCTCATCTTATCCGGCATCAAGCCTCGACTCGTCGTACCGCTGGAGTGATCTGCCGGCTGTTGGCTTGAGGAGCTGCCAGCCGTCCTCTGGAGTCTGCGCACGACTCCAAACAAGTCAACCGGTTTCACAACCTTCTTCCTCATCTATGGTGCCGAAGCCGTCATCCCAGCGGACATAGAGTTCGACTCCCCGCGAGTCACCATGTACACCGAGGAAGAAGCAGAAGAAGCACGTCAAGACGGCATCGATCTGCTGGAAGAGGGCCGGCTGTTGGCACTCAGCCGGTCCAGCATCTACCAGTAGAGTCTGCGTCGATACTACAACAGGACGGTCAGGCCAAGATCTTTCCAAGAAGGCAAACTTGTACTCTGGCTGATCCAGCAAACAGCCGGCCAGCACAAGCTGTCGGCACCCTGGGAAGGCCCCTTTATCATCAGCACGGTGCTAGGGAACGACGCCTACTATCTGATCGACGCTCAGAAGCCCCGAGCGCGCAAGAGGGACGACTCCGGCAAAGAGACAGAGCGCCCGTGGAATGCAAATCTTCTTCGAAGATTTTACAGTTGATGCAGTATGTATCACACTACCCCTTTGTATCAAAGTACTAAGACTTTGGCCCCCCCGAGACGAGCTCAGGGACTGCCCTTTTTTTTATCTGTATGATAAGAATTATGCCTCCGAGTACATTACTTTCATTACAAGCCGCTTGGCACCGGGCCAAACTAGTCGGCCCAGGGACTCGCCGCCTTGCGCTATGAGGAGCTTCCCGCAGTCAGACAAGTAGTGCGTGGTGCCCATTCTGCCTCCTGGCAAAGCCGTAGCTCGCAGAGCGACTGTGAGGCGGGCAAGAGTGAGGAAGAACGGGCTCCCATACGAAAAATGGCTAAGGACCTAAAGCACGAACATAGCGTAAGACGGCCTCCAGCATTTCTGAAGCAGAAAGCCGACTCATGAGTAGCCGGCTCGCCGTCTTTATTAGCCTCTATCAAGGACGGCCGACTCTTGGGTAGTCGGCCTGTCGCTTTCTATCCGACTTGCTAAAGAAACTCTAAACGGCCAAGTACTTGCCTTCCCGAAGTAGCCAAGCACTTGACCCAGCGACAATCCGCAGAGCGGCTGTCCGACTGTCAAGACAGCGACTAAAGGAAGGCGGCAAAGGGAAAAGCCTAAAGAGCAGTAAGCAAGGAAAGACGGAAATCGGATAAATATTTACATAGGCCCTTGGCCGAATCTTCGAATAGAAGTTCAAGATACACCCCGCGGGTGGAATTGTTTGAATCTAACAAAGTTTTCAAAGATTACTAAGACAGACAAACAAAGGCGAAAAAGGCAGCCTAGGAGGCGGCATCTGGGATCGGAGGATCGGAGGAGACGGCGGTGTCAGGCGCCGGGGCAGTCGGCTGTGCGGCCTCGGTTTGATCGCCTCCGGCGGCAGTCGCCTTCTCTCGACGCGGCTCATTGCTGGAGGCGCGGTCGAGCTGAGGCTGGCCGCCTGCTCCGTCTTCTGGCACCTCTGCCTCGCCTTCGTCCTCCGCCTCGTCCTCCTCCTCGGTGCTGGAGTCGATCACCTCCGCCGAGTCCTCGCCATACTCCGGGTTCATCCCGAACAACTCTGGCGGCACTTCCTCGCCGCCTTCAGCCCGCTCGGGGACGAAGACACTGGTGTCCATGTACTCGGCGATGGCCGCCGCATGCTCGATAAGGGCGCCTTCCACGGCCTCCAGCTCGGCTTGGGCTTCTGACCGGAACGCAGCCAGACGGTCCAGGTTTAGCCCTGGATACCACGCCTTGACGAACTCCAAGGCCCGGCGCGCTCCGGCCCGGGCCGAGGAGCCCTTCCAGGCCTCAAGATGGCCGGCAGCGACTTCCAGCCAGTCGGCGGTCCGACTGGCGGTGCACAGAGCCGGCATGTCTGGCCACAGATCGGCAACCGCCTGGGTGCCGGCACACTGAAGCCGGCGCATCCGCCGGTGGGCCGGACGAAGACGGGCCTCGATGCTCAGAAGCTGCTCATCGACGGTCAAGGGAGCGTTAGCGGCAATCACCTCACCGTTTGCCCTTCGCGCCTCACGATCAACCTCGATGGCCAGAGGGACTGCCTGCGAGTGGCCAGGGAAGAAGTCTGCCAAGACAAAAAAGAAGCAAGTCGAAAAATCAGAAGTCATCCTGACACATAGGTAGAAATTCAAAGAAAGAAAGCTCACCATCGATGATATCCTCAATCTCGTGGAAGCCGGAAGTCAGCATCGCCTCCTTGTCGGTCCAGGAGGAGCGTTCACTCTTGAACTCGGCCAGGAGAGCGGCCTCCTTCTTCTCGGCCTCGTCCTGCGCCTTCTTGAGCAGCTCCTTCTGCTCGGCCAGCTGCACAGTAAGCAGATCGCGCTGCGTAGCAAGTTTGCTGCACTCCTCCCCCTTGGCGTGCAAGGCGGTGTTAACTTCACCCAGCTGCCCCTGAAGAGTAGCGTTGGCCCCTGAAACACGAAAGACAGAGACAAATAAGTCATCAAGAAAAGAAGGGTGTCGGGAAGATCCGGCCCGACTGCTCAACAATCGGCCCGAATCTTGGGGACTACAGCCCGCGGGTGCGCCAGCACGCACACGCGAACAAGAGGGAAAGAACTTACTCCGGCTTTCCCTCAAGTCGGCAGTCCGCTTGCTCAACTCCTCAACATTGCGGTTGAAGGAAGTGGCACGGAGGTTGTGATACTCCTGCAAACAACGATGTCAGACAAAATAAGTACTTGGAACTCGCCAAAGGGAGTTCTGAGCCGCCTGCTCAGCAGTCGGCCCAAAACTCGGGGACTACACCCAGTGGGTGCGCTGGCGCGCCCCCACAGAGAAAAACAAGAATCAAAAAGAAGAAGGAAACGTACTCGGACAGCCGTCCGTGCTGCCAGATGCGCCCTGGTGCAAGTTTGAAGGGCGTCGCCTTCAGCGCGCAGCTTCGCCTTCAGCGCGCAGCTTCGCCTAAACGTCCAGAAGCGCTTGATTCAGCGGCCCGGTGCCACCTCCGTGCAACCACCCGGTGGGCGCGTTGCTTGTGGCCTCGGCATCTAGGGTTGCCGAGCTGGCAGCGCCGGTCTCCCGAGGTCGCGGCGCCGAGGTCGCCCTCTCAAGACGGCGGCGCACCGGCGAGGCGACTTGGAGAAGCAGTTGCGCCTCGTCCTCGTCCGTGACCGGTGGCTCCGACGGACCCACTGGCTGTTTGCCATGTGGTCTCCCGGACGGCGGTGGAGGCGGCAGTGGCGGCACGAGAGTGTCCGACATAGAAGCCTCGCCGCTCTCCTTCTCCACGACGGGGTTCTCGGTGCCGGCCTCTCCGGTCTGCCTCGTGAACTCTGGAGGCGGCGGTGCAGACAACAGTGGGGGGACGAGCATCGCCGATCGGCGACGCGCGGCCTCCTCGGCACGCCGTGTCGCCGCAAGGGCGGCTTCGGCATCCTCCAGCTTCTTCTGGGCGGAGGCGGCCGCCCTGTCGGCCTCCGCCTTCTCCAGACGTTCGGCCTCCTCCTCCTCACGCTTCTCCCACGCATTTCGCTCCGTCGCCTCCCGGAGGTCGGCGGCGGGGTTGGCCCGCCGAGTATTGGCGGACGTCTCTGCCGACCCCATGACGGATGGCACGACGACTCTCTCAAGGGAAAGAGGGGCCCTGAAGAAGAATGGAGGGAGTATAAAAGAAGACTCGGACAAGATTCAATGAAGGAAAATAAAAAAGTGTAAAGACTTACGCAGAGACTAGCGGCGGCCTTCTCACTTCCCTTCGGAAGCGGTTGGCCTTCGCGGCCGCCTCCTCCCGTCTGGTCGCGGCGGCCGCCCCCTTTATCTTCTTCAACTTGCCGCCGAGCGCACTCGGCCCGGTGTGACGCCTCTTCAAACCGCCTTGGCCGGTGGAGGAACCAACCTTCGGCTGGTGGCGCGGGGCGACCTCCCCTTTGGCGTCGTCATTAGGCCAGTCGGCGAAGGTGGCCGAGGGCCTGAAGTCGCCTTCTGCTCCTTCTCCCCCGCCTTCGGCATCGGCTTCCATAGCCGCCACCCACAAGTCGGGGTCGTCGACGTCGCTCTCCGCACGATCGGGAACATACTCGCAGGGCTGTCTCGTGGCGCCGGCTGCAGGCTGCATAAGGGGATTCTAGCTCAGAAGAAACCGACAAGAGTCAGAAGCCTGAGTCGGCCGCAAAGAAGACAAAACAATAGGGTTGTCGCGTGAGTACGGCTCCTTGCCGAACTGCCAGTCCTCCTCGAACTCGCAGTGCGCGATATGGTTCACCAAGTTTGCCACCTCCCTGCGGGGCATCTCCTTGGTGCTCATCCGACTTGGGTCTCGGAGGCCGCTCATTTGACAGATCAGGTGAGGCCAGCCTTGGAGCAGGAGAACTCAGCGCGCCACGAAGGCGGCCAGCAAGTCGGCCCCGACGAGACCCTCCGACTGCGTGAAGACTCGGAGTCGCGCTACGGCTGCGGCTCCGGCGGGAGTCAGCGTCTTGACTCGGTGAGACCAGCTAGGGAGCCTCCCAGTTAGGGGGGCGGCGTTGTAAGGCGGCAGGTTGACCCAGTTGCCGTCGGAGGCGAGGTTCTTCACGTAGAAGTATGAGCGCTGCCACATCTTCACCGACTTGATCAGCGTGATGGGAGGAAAGGGGTTGTTGGCCGTCGAGCGCCGCACTGCGATGTAGGCGCCGCACTGAGCCGGCACACCGGCGACGTGCGTGCCGATCTTAGAAGAGAAGAATTCTCCCCACAGCTTGATGGTGGGGAGAACGTCGAGGAAACCTTCGCACAGAGTGGCGAAGGCGGAGTGCAACACCACCGTATTCGGAGTCAGGTGGTGCGGTTGAAGGCTGTGGAACTCCAAGAAGGAGCGGAAGAAGCCGCTCGCCGGCAGCCCCAGGCCACGCATGAGGTGCGAGCGGAAGATGACCCGCTCGCCCTCCTCTGGCACCGGCCAGATCTCCCCCTCTGGCGCGGCGCGGGCGCACACGAGGTCTGCGCTGGGGAGACGGCGTGTCCGGCGGAGGAACTCGATGTGTTCCTCTTCTACCTCCGAGCCGTCCCACACGCCGGAGCGCATGGCGGGGGCCGCGGCAGAGGAAGAGCTCATCACCGTGGTGTGGAGTGCTCTTGCTCAACGGCGGAGGCAGGAGGGAGAGAAGGCAAGATGAGGC